>NC_068312.1:37625480-37652980 GCF_025860055.1 Xyrauchen texanus | reverse complement strand
ATTAAAGTGTTAAATATTTTGTTGTCTCACACTCAAACTACTGGGAACATTTCACACATCGAAAGAAATAGACCTGAAACATAGAGTTGTGAGAGATATCAGCTGTTGCTTTAGCATCTGTGGGAAAGATCAAGTAAGCTCAATGACAGTAAGCACTCGTCTTCTGTCATTTTTCCCATTAAAAGAAGGAGAATTTGGTGAAAAAATAGCTTACGATTGCATGATAATGGTTTCCCACCATTGTGATTCCAAAATACCACATGTGATTTACATTTATGCATTTGGCAGACACTTTTATCCAAAGCGACTTACAGTGCACTTATTACAGGGACAATCTCCCCGGAGCAACCTGGAGTTAAGTGCCTTGCTGAAGGGCCCAACAGTGGCATCTTGGTGGTGCTGGGGCTTGAACCCCCGACCTTCTGGTCAGTAACGCTGAGCCTCAACCACTGAGCCACCACTGCCCCCATGTGATATGACATTACATTACATTGCATTGCAGTGTTCAGTGCTTGCTCTGGAAGAGAGAGAGAGAGAGAGAGAGGCAAATGACGATGAGAAAAAGTCTTAATACAAAAGTATAGTAGGCTATGTGCAGTTTCACGCTTCATGTGATTTTCTTACATTTCCCTCACGACACTGTGATCATTGGAGAAATAGCCTGCACTATTTCATATTAAGCATTTTCTCGACCATAAAAACCCATTATAATACATGGTTGCTTAAGACATAACATAATAAATGGAGTGGACACAACCACCATTGTGTCCTTGAGCAAGACACTTAATCCAAGTTGCTCCGCGGGGATTGTCCCTGTAATAAGTGCACTGTAATTCACTTTGGATAAAAGTGTCTGCCAAATGCATAAATGTAAATAACTAAGACTTGTAATAAGACAGTGGCCATGTAAGGGAAAATGTATGTTTAGTGATATATATTTTTTAGCACATTAGTCATATACTGTTTACAAACTGATGAGATTAACTGACAGAGGTCAGTCATTTTAAATAGTGTCCTACAGCAGCTGTGTGGAGTTCCGAACATCTGGAGAGGCTGAAATTTCGGATCTGATTTGAGCTTCCGATATGTTAAAATATTTGTGCGACTAAACCGTATGTGACTGCCCGACTGAATGTTATGTAGTCATTCAAAACTATGAGCATGAAGTAAGAAACACTGACGGTTTTTTGTCCTAAACACCTGCTACTTCTACAGATTGGACATTTATGAAGTAAACAATGACCGACCTCACAACCCTAAACCTAACCGATAGTGTCAGAACAAGCATATGCGAAATGAGAAACACAGCCACGTCATTGAACAGTGCTTCAATAACACTTTTGCCGTACGTGTCAACTCGGGTGCACTTCAGGATTCATACACCGCTTCTTTACATCACAAGTGCAACGCTTTATCCGTTGAGCTACCGCACAATTTGATCGCACTCGAACAAGCTTGTAAATGTAGTTCAAATGAGTCACGCTCTGTAGTAAAAGTGTTTATATGTCATTAGATAGCATTGTGTGAGCAACAGGGTGAAAAGTATGTGTTTATAAACTGACAATCTGCTGTTTTACTCATGATTTGAGTGAAAGTGAATAAAAGTAATTGCTGTTGTAGCGCCTCTAGTGCTCATTCCACCAGGAAATTGCCATGTCACAGTTAACGTGCCACATAAAAATTATTTTGCAAAAATTTAGTTATTGTAAAATGATTCTTTGACCAGGTTACAAATGCCACTGGGGAGAAATATGACCGCCATCAGAGACATTAAAAAGGCGACTTAACAAACAAATCGAATTTAACAACATCATCTCTCACGCATTCCCCTCTCTTGATTTCATTCTCACAAGAAAAAAAAAGTTACTTTTTTAATACTTACAATTTAATGTGAATACTTTTTACTTTCACTCAAGTATGTTTTTGGCTAGATACATGTAGGCTACTGGGCTCATTATATCTCGACTCATACTGTATATAAGGACTCAACCTTGGCTAAACATTAGTTTTTTTGTGTGACATAATTATATATTCACTGTTTTCAGAATTAATAATAAATGGCCTAGCTCAGCCACATATTTTCAGGTACCAGGCCTAGTAATTCCATTAAACATGTATCTACTTGGACACAAGACTGGGAAACACTTGAAGTGCATCAATAATTAATTTCAGCAACACATTTTATTCTGTAAATCACAATTATGTGATGAATAAATGGCCTCGTGACAAAGATGGCTCAAATGTTTAGCGCCAAATCAGGTCAAGCAACAGAGCTCAACAGTCTGGTTCCGGAAGTAAAAATCCCATTAATTAATCCCCTAGACGAATTTATTTTCAACGATAACTTATAAACCTTTAAAGACAGACCTACCAAGAACTCCGATGTCGTTCATAGATAATATATGCAATCCATCTGCGTTATTTCAACTTCATTGTTTAAATATTGTGTTTGATAGCGGAATTCATGGTAAACAACTACATTACCCATAGTACAGCAGAGAAAGCTTCACCAATCAGAGAGCCGTGTCCAACGAGAAACCCGCGAAATATGGCTCAGAACGACCGTTCGCTCCCATGACGCACTGCGAATGACTTAATCGAGTCTGTCTCTCTTCAACCTTAAATTGTTTTTACATAAGTTGAATGGTCAGAAAAGAAACCCAACGTTAACCTATATTTGATAGACTTACAAGGAAATTACAAAATGAATAAACGTTGTAAAAATAGAAAGCCAAAATATGTATAAAGATCTTTAATTTGTATAATTTAACGTAATGATTTGTATTGAAATCCCTATCTATTTGTGCCCCTCCTCTTTTTTCTTTATACTTTCTATATTGATATTATAAATCGTGTCATTTGTAAATAATAATAAAAAAAAATCACAATTTTGTTGTCCAATAAAATCTGATTTTCCCCCCAATAAAGGTCCTGAAAGAGTAAATACATTGTGAACCACTGTCTTTCTTAATATAATATATTTTTTGTACGTATTTAAAAGTTTTTTGTTTTTGTGACGATTCTCCGTCTTGTTCTATTGTTGTGACGCTCTGTTAAACTGAAGATGTACACTTGTGTTGTACATTTTGCATTTAAAAAGATGTGTTATGAAATTGCGCCCTCTTCTGGCTGACATAAAGTCTACCGCAGAAGTAGATTGAGCACAAATTGACCAATCACGAGAAGTAACGTCATCAGGGATAAGCCAACTCAACCAATAGAGATCATTCTAGGCGCAAAAGAGGCGGGATATCCGCCATCGTTGGCCGCAAACGTTGTTGTTGTTGGAAGAAGTCGATTCAAGAAGCCATTACGCTGCGCAATTCAGTCGGGGGGAAAACAACTTACTAATTTTACGTATTTTACGCAATTTTATAGTTTACCCCCTAAGCCCAATAAACACCCATAATGGCATCTCAAGCCAAAAAGAGAAAAACAAATTTCTCCGAAAGGGAGGTGGAGATCATCGTGGAGGAGATGGAGAAGCAAAAACACATTTTGGTGAATCATTTTAACGCAGGCGTGACGCACATCGCGAAGAACAGCGCGTGGATGGAGATCCTGAAGCGCGTGAACGCGGTCACCACCTGCCAGCGCGAGCTCGCCGAGATCAAGAAGAAATGGTCCGATCTGAAGACGGAGGTGCGGCGCAAAGTGGCCCAGGCGCGGGCGGCCATGGAGGGCACGGGCGACTGCACCACCGTGCCCGTTATCCTGACCTCCATGCAGCAGCGCATCTGTAATCTGCTGGGCGAAGCGACTATTATTAGTCTGCCGGCGGCGGAGGCGGGTGAAGCGGGCGCGGCGATCACAGTGCCCATCAGCTCCGCCGCCACCGTCACATTAACGCAAAGTAAGACACTGGCGTTACTGCTGCGTAAATTTAAATGCGTAGAATTGCAAAGAGCACTGGCGTTTCAGTTTAGTGCAGTGTCTATAAAATGAAAGGTATAGTGTATGGTAGGGTTTAAGATTTATTATTTGTTTATATATTGTATTAAAGGAATATTCCGTGTTTAATATATGTTAAGCTCAATCGACAGCATTTGTGGCATAATATTAAATACCACAAAAATATTTTCGACTCGTCACTCATTTTCTTTAAAAAAAGCAAAAATTGAGGTTCCAGTGAAGCATGTGCAATGGAAGTCAATGGGGTCAATTTTTGGAGGGTGAAATGTGATGCTTATAATTTTATAAAAGCACTTATATTAATTCTTCTGCTAAAGCTTGTGTATTATATGAGCTTTAAAGTCAGTTAAATCTCTGACAACATTACGTTGTCATGTTACACAGAAAAATGATTAAGCGATTTTATCACACTAAAATCATGTTAACACCAGTGTTGTGTAAGTTACTCTAAAAGGTAATTAACTACTACTAATTAAATCTTCTACAGTGTAATTAGATTACTCTACTAATTACTCGGTCTGAAAAGTAACTGCATTATTTATGACTAATTAGTTTCTTAAACCCTGATCAACCTCGACCAGATAAAAAAATACAAGGATAGACATGAAACTGTTCTTTTAATTCTTCCAAATAAATAATATAAAATCATATAAATTATTCATGAGCAGGCCAAAGAATTTAAAGGGGCGGCGTTAAATTAGAAAACATATATTTTAACATTAGACGTTAAATTTCGATTTTAAATTCACTGTTGTTTTAATATAGAATCGTTCTAGAGTCTATACAGTATTTAATGCAATTACATCAGAAGTAACTAATTAAATTACTGAAAAATTAAGAGTAATCCTGTACTTTTTTCAAAGAAAAAGTAATTGAATTACAGTAATGCATTACTTCGTAATGTATTACACCCAATACAGGTTAACACGCATATTGTGTGTACATCTTGTTTCTACTCTTTTGAAACTAAATAAATATATTAATGTTTACGAATTGGACCCATTGACTTCCATTGTAAGTGTTTCACTCTAACACAGATTTGTGCTTTAAAAAAAAAAAGGAGGGACGAGTCTAAATCATTTTTTGTGTTAATCAACATTATGCCACAAATGCTGTCCATTGAGCGTCACATTCCATTGTACCGAACCCGAATATTCCTTTTACTAGATATTGACAATACTAACAAAATAAGTACTCTCCTAAGCAACCAAATTGACCCGGTTGCTAGGGAGGGTTGAGTCACATGGGGTAACCTCCTTGTGGTCGCTATAATGTGGCTCTCTCTCTCTCAATGGGGTGTGTAGCGAGTTGGGCGTGGATGACGCAGAGAATAGCGTGAAGCCTCCACACGCTCTAGGTCTCCGCGGTAACGCGCTCAACAAGCCACGTGATAAGATGCGCGGATTGACGGTCACAGACGCGGAGGCAGCTGAGATTCATCCTCCGCCACCTGGATTAGGCGAGTCACTACGCCACCACAAGGACTTAGAGCGCACTGGGAATTGGGCGTTACAAATTGGGAGAAAAAGGGAAAAATATATTCCTTATCGGAAGTATGAATAGTTTACGTTTGTACCGTGGTATTTCCACCTGATATCGCTGCGCCGTGGTACCTCATTGTACAGTTTTGTACTCCGTAAATTGTGTAACATATTATATTTTAAATGCTCTTGCGGACTTTGAAATAAGGTAATTACTTGTGTTACACAAATTCCTATGAATTTGTTTGTTTCTGTGACATTATTTAAAACTTTTCTGTGAAGTGTTTTAAAAAGTAACTTACAAGTAAAGTCATTTACATTTATGCATTTGGCAGATGCTTTTATACAAAGTGACTTACAGTGCACTTATAACAGGGACAATCCCCCCGGAGCAACCTGGAGTTAAGTGCCTTGCTCAAAGACACAGTGATGGTTCTTTCAGAGAAGTAATTAGTAGTGGATTAATTTTTAAGTAACTTACCCAAATGTCATGCTTTAATATTCATTGTATAGGTACTGTTCAAGACTGAAACAAAACTTCAGTGTTCAAAAATACTCTGATTCTCTTTGCTCAGGCATTCAACCAGCGGCTGCAGCGTGTGAGATTAAAACTCTCGAAGGTATTTCAGTCTTCTAAATAATAATTAAAAATAATAATAAAAAAATAAATATTCAAATGCGTGTAAATATGCCTGCAGCAGAGGCGACGTACCACACGCTGGAGGAAGGCATGGTGGAATACTGCACCACGGAGACGCCCGTGGCCGTCACTGCAGAAGCCCCCGTAGAGATGCTCGCGGCACAGGCCGAGTGTTCGGCCAAACCACAGGAACTGAAGAGCCGCATCGCACTCAACTCCGCCAAACTCCTTCAGGAGCACCGCGTCACCAACCTGCACATCCGTGAGATCGGCCAACACCTGGAGAACCAGAACGACCTCCTGCAAATGATCCGACGCTCTCAGGAGGCCCAGGCCTGCGCCCAGGAGAGGCAGGCCCAGGCTCTGGAGGGCACACAGGCCGCCCTGCTCGCCCTCATTCAGATGTTCAGACCAGCGCTGAAGGACTTGAGAAAGTTTCTACAGAACGCAAACGTTGCGACTGCTGCAGAGACTGGGGAGGGGGTCGAAAATGTGCCAGCGCAGACAGAACATGGACAATAGACCAGAATACTGTATGTGTGTGCGTTTGGCTTTCTGAATGTGTTTGTGTGTGTGTTGGACAGATGTGGTCTTTAGGAATAGACTGTCCATTGTTGTACAAGAGAGTGCACAGTGCCTCCGAAAATGATGAGAAAAATGGGTCTTTTACTACATTTTAAAAGAAATGTCAAAATATGTAATATACACGCTTTTACTTAAAAGCTCATTTTTCTTTTGATTGTGTATGTATATATATGTTTTTTTTTGTACTGTAAGTCTGCAAGGTCTTTCTGTTCAGAGCCTGGGGTTCTTTTTTTATTTGGCTCACTTAAAAAGCAATTAAATATTGGTGTCATATTTTTTGTACAGTTGCATAAAACGAAGAAAGAATTGTTTGCATGGAAAATCCCCCCCCAATTGTTTTCTAGGTCAAAGACTATATCAAAATACAATTTCTACTGTTTATGTGTCAAATTTGAACCTTCTGGAGAAGGAAAATGCCTCTAGTTACCTGTCGTAAGGCCTTTAAAGACTTAGTGGAGGTATTTGTTTCTTGTAGCTGTGTGGCAGACAACTGACAAAATCTAATTTAAGCATGCTAAATAAAGAGACTCTTCACACTCTTGTATGAGCCTAAATTTGGCATTTTTTGACTCAAAGCACACTCCTAAAAATAAAGGTTCCTCAATGGTTCTTTGCATGACCATACGTTGCCATTGTTTGTGTTATATATGTTTTTTGGAGATAAAAGTTCCTACATTATAGGTTCTTCGGATCAGTATGTATTAGTTCATGGGTTAATTAAAGGCTCACCCAAAAATAAAAATTCTCTCATTTGTTCATCCTCATCCCAGATGTGTTATGACTCTCTTTCTTCTGCTGAACACAAAGATTTTTAGAAGAATATTTCAGTTCTGTAGGTCCATACAATGCAAGTGAATGGTGACCAGAACTTTGAAGATCCAAAAAGCACATGAAGGCAGCATAAATGCAATCCATATGACTCCAGTGGTTTAATTGCGGCAAGTATTGTCTTCAGAAGTGATATGATAGGTGTGGGTGAGAAACAGATTAATATTTAAGTGCTTTTTTAACCACAAATCTCCACTTTCACTTTCACATATGACTCCAGTGGTTTAATCCGTGTCTTCAGAAGTGATATGATAGGTGTGGGTGAGAAACAGATCAATATTTAAGTGCTTTTTTAACCATAAATCTCCACTTTCACTTTCACATTTCTTTTTTGTTTTTGAATTTGCATTCGTCGTGCATATCGCCACCAAGTGAGCAGGGAAGATAATTTATAGTAAAAAAGCATATAGTATAACACAGTATAGTACACAATGTTAATATTGGTCTGTTTCTCACCCACACCTATCATATCACTTCAGAAGACATGGATTAAACCATTGGAGTTGTATGGATTGCATTTATGCTGCCTTTATGTGCTTTTTGGATCCTCAAATTTCTGGTCACCATTCACTTGCATTGTATGGCCCTACAGAACTGAAATATTCTTAAAAAAAAAATCACCATTTGTGTTCTGCTGAAGAAAGAAAGTCACACACATCTGGGATGGCATGAGGGTGAGTAAATGATTAGAGAATTTTAGGGTGAACTGTCCCTTTAAAACACCAGTGCAGTGAATTTTCTTAAGAACTGGAGAATAAAAAGATATTTGTTAAATTTTGAAAGGTTCAAGGCCAGACATGGGCAATATACTGCCCACGGGACAGATCAGGCCATCCACATGGTTTAATGTGGCCCGTGGCTCATTTATCGTAAAAGCGTTTTTATTTTTATTTTTATTCATTAAAATAAATGTATAAGCTCAGCCTTTATTCAGTTGTTTAATTCCTGATAGAAAAGTATCTGTCTTTGTAGAGTAAAACAATACTTTAGGCAATTGCAGAATAGTCCCATTAGTCACAGATACACTTCAGAAAATTGAGTACACAACAATTTCTGGGCTTAAAAGATACAAAAACCAAATGTATGTGAAAGTGGAGATGCAGAACAGTGTATCTCAAAAGGAATACAATGTGGCCCCCCAATGCAATACTTAAAGCCCGATGTGCCCCCTTTACCAAAATAGTTGCCTACCCATGTTCTAGGCTGTAAAACGCTTTATAGTTATGATTGGAACCTATTTTAAGAGTGCTGAGCATCCTCTCTCCATAATTTAGGACTTGAAATTGCAGCTTGACTGTAATTTACTTCATCACCACTAGAGGGAGACTAGAGAGCACACTCACTGCACTGGTCTTTTAAAGGGACAGTTCACCCAGTTCATCATTTACTCACCCTCATGCCATCCCAGATGTGTGTGACTGTCTTTCTTCTGAACACAAACATTTTTAGAAGCATATTTAAGATCTGTTGGTCCATATAATGCAAGTGAATGATAGCCAGAACTTTGAAGCTCCAAAAAGCACATAAAGGCAGCATAAAAGTAATCCTTTGGCCGCTATAGACTTCCATTGTAAGTGCCACTCTCTAACTCATATTTTTGCTTGTTTTTAAAGAAAACGAGGGGCAAGTCAAAATAATTTTTTGAGGTAATCAACATTATGCCACAAATGCTGTCGATTGAGCTTAACTTGTATTGAACCCGGAATATTCCTTTATTTTTTGCAAATTAGAAAATAATTAGAAAGTGAAAGTGGAGATTTATAGTAAAAACGACTTAAACATTGATCTGTTTCTCACCCACACCTATCATATCACTTCTGGAGACATGGATTAAGCCACTGGAGTCATATGTGAAAGTGAAAGTGGAGATTTATAGTAAAAACGACTTAAACATTGATCTGTTTCTCACCCACACCTATCATATCACTTCTGGAGACATGGATTAAGCCACTGGAGTCATATGTGAAAGTGAAAGTAGAGATTTATAGGAAAAAAAAAACGACCTAAACATTGATCTGTTTCTCACCCACACCTATCATATCACTTCTGGAGACATGGATTAAACCACTGGAATCATATGTGAAAGTGAAAGTGGAGATTTATAGTAAAAACGACTTAAACATTGATCTGTTTCTCACCCACACCTATCATATCACTTCTGGAGACATGGATTAAGCCACTGGAGTCATATGTGAAAGTGAAAGTGGAGATTTATAGTAAAAAAACGACCTAAACATTGATCTGTTTCTCACCCACACCTATCATATCACTTCTGGAGACATGGATTAAGCCACTGGAGTCATATGTGAAAGTGAAAGTGGAGATTTATAGTACAAAAAACGACCTAAACATTGATCTGTTTCTCACCCACACCTATCATATCACTTCTGGAGACATGGATTAAACCACTGGAATCATATGTGAAAGTGAAAGTGGAGATTTATAGTAAAAAAACGACTTAAACATTGATCTGTTTCTCACCCACACCTATCATATCACTTCTGGAGACATGGATTAAACCACTGGAGTCATATGTGAAAGTGAAAGTGGAGATTTATAGTAAAAAACGACTTAAACATTGATCTGTTTCTCACCCACACCTATCATATCACTTCTGGAGACATGGATTAAACCACTGGAATCGTATGTGAAAGTGAAAGTGGAGATTTATGGTTAAAAAAGCACTTAAATATTGATCCGTTTCTCACCCACACCTATCATATCACTTCTGGAGACATGGATTAAGCCACTGGAGTCATATGTGAAAGTGAAAGTGGAGATTTATAGTAAAAAACGACTTAAACATTGATCTGTTTCTCACCCTCACCTATCATATCACTTCTGAAGACATGGATTAAACCACATGAGTCGTATGGATTGCTTTTATCCTATCCCTTTAAGTTCAGCAAAGAACCATCTTGTTATCAAGAACCGTTGTTTGGCTGGATAGGGTTCTTGAGTGGGTCATTTTTCTTTTTGGAAATTAAAAATGCTCATAATGTTTTATTGTTGGTTGTTCAGATCTGTGCATTGGTTTCATGGTTCATAGGAGCAATTAAGAATCATCTGGTCTGGTTGTAAAACCCCATTTGGGTCGTAATTAAGGACATGGCTTCAAATCATCTGTTGATTCAGTTGATGTTTAATGAAATTAAAGCTGGTAATGCAAGCGATCTTATTCACAGTTAATATTTGTTCTGCTTCTCAGTCACATCAGGTACATCTGAGACATTTAGATGAGGATGTAGATCATAACATGATGTGATCAGAGGGAAGTGAAGACAGACGCAGACAGGATCAATTCCAGATGGAGTTTCTGTTGCTATTTCGGCATTTCTGCTCCCCTGTAACTGTTACTTGTAATTTTGTAGTAACTTGTAATTTTGTAGTCTGGTGATACCTCTTTATATGTCCCATTCTACAGTACAGGGATCGGTGGATATCATAAACACCCCATGAAACGGCTTTCCAAACCGTTTTCTTTCTTGTGTTGACCTACAGTATGTACAGTTGAAAGAGGGCGTTTGTGCCGGACATATCAAAGGACCTGTCCATTAAAAAAACTATAAAATAGCCAAAAGGCTTTAATTTACATCACATCTGTGAATCGTGATTTGCTACATGGTTTGTTGGTTCCAGGTGATTTTATTTTATTTTTATCATCTTTTCTCCCAATTTGGAATTCCCACTACTTAGTAGGTCCTCGTGGTGGCGCGGTTACTCGCCTCAATCCGGGTGGCGGAGGACGAGTCTCCAAGAGTTGACTCCGCTTCTGAGACCGTCAATCCGCGCATCTGATCACATGACTCGTTGTGCATGACACCGCGGAGACTCACAGCATGTGGAGGCTCATGCTACTCTCCACAATCCACACACAACTCACCACACGCCCCATTGAGAGAACCACTAATCACCACCACGAGGAGGTTACCCCATGTGACTCTACCCTCCCTAGCAACCGGGCCAATTTGGTTACCCCATGTGACTCTACCCTCCCTAGCAACCGGGCCAATTTGGTTACCCCATGTGACTCTACCCTCCCTAGCAACCGGGCCAATTTGGTTACTCCATGTGACTCTACCCCCCCTAGCAACCGGGACAATTTGGTTGCCTAGGAGACCTGACTGGAGTCACTCAGAACATTTGATTGGACAAGAATCTGTGAAGTGCAAGATGATGTCATCAACATTTTTGCTCTGTTTTCCCGGACGAGAAAGACTCGATTTTAAATCACTATATATATCTGAAAAGTAAACGTTGTCAATGTTTAGTGGACAACAAAACTCAAATTTTGATTTCAAAAAGGCAACGCTGTAGATTGACTCTTGAGATTTTCAAGAATGAATATCAGGATCATTGAAATGAAGACAGCGATTAACCGGAAATACAATTAAAAAAAAGTCCCATCCTTAGTTGTTAAAGGATGGGACTTCCAGAAATGATAATTCTGTCATCACCTTCATGATGATCCAAACCTGCATTCCTTTGTAGTCTTCTGTGGAACACAAGAGAATCATTGAAGATGGTTAAACTATCCCTTTAACGTTAAGAATATTTATAGAGCGCTTATAAACATTTATCAAAATAGATACCACACACACACACACACACACACACACACTCACACACGCATGCACGCACACACACACACACACACTCACACACACGCACACACACACACACACACGCACACACACACTCGCACACACACACTCGCACACACTCACACACACACACACTCACACACACACACACACACACACACACACACACACACACACTCACACACACTGCACACACACACACACACACGCACACACACACTCGCACACACACACACTCGCACACACACACACACACTCACACACACACACACACACACACACTCACACACACTCACACGCACGCACACACACACACACACACACACTCGCACACATGCACACACACTCACACACACACACACACACACACTCGCACGCACACACACACACACACACTCGCACACACTCACACACTCACACGCACGCACACACACACTCACACACACACACACTCGCACACACATGCACACACACACTCACACACACACACACACACACACTCACACACACACACACACACTCGCACGCACACACACACACACACACACACACACACACACACTCACACACACTCACACACACACACACACACACACACACACACTCACACACACTTCATACATATGAACGTAGTACTTTCTAAAAATAGTAGTTTCTCATAAGAATGTTGTTTGGGTCGAATCGTTGCACCCGCCTGTTACCCAGCACATAATTAAGTGGGTTTGGTTTGCAGTTAAATAAAAAACTTCAGTCTCATTCCTCATGCGCTTTCACAAGTGCTTGGAGATTATGGATTTAGAAGATTAACTGATTCTGTACATCGCTCACAGCAAAATCTGTGAGATTTCTGCCACATGCTTGTTTCATGTTTCACAAGCTACTGTACAGAGAATCAGACAAATATACATATTATTTTGTGGTAATGAAAGTTTTGCCATTATTTACTCATGTAAAGCGTGTTACAAACCTGTATGCCTTTCATTCTTTTTTTAATTCTCAGTCACCATTAGAGGTCTGCACGGGCCTTAAAATGAAACCCTAACCCGAGTGGCCCGATCCAACCCAACCTAAACGATACCGTCAGATTATAAACCTGAACCCGAAATCGCTCACTATCTTTATAATTTCTTCTCCTAGCAAGTGCTGTTGCAGTAGACTGTAAACATATAGGCAACATTTGTAACAGTACTGAAACTGTAAACATACACAGATTTAACAAGGCATGGCAGCCCTTGGAAAAAAGCATGAACAAACTGTTTATGTGCTGAAAATGTGTCTGGTGCAGAACAATCTGGAATAATATGAAACAATACAACACAACACAGTGTTTAAACAGTGCCAGTCCTGCGCGAGACGCTGAAGAAACAGCGAGACACGCCGCAACAGTCAAAGACATTCGACCAGCATGTGTTTACATTGGAAAACAATGGGAATAGACGTGTGCAAAAACACGTTTGGTGTGAACGGCCCCTAACTCGTCCATTCTAAAATGAAAACTCTGTCATTATTTACTCCCCTCATGTTGTTCCAAACCCACACGTCACCAGTTTTCACTTTTGGGTGAACTATCCCTTTAAGAGACAATGACCTGTTCTGGATTTCAGACAATGTTCTTCTTTGATGAAGGTGTTTTCAAATATGAAAGCAACATGAATTCAAAGATACATTTCTAAGAACTTGGCTCATGGATTTATCAAGTCGTTTTTGTTTTTTAAATGGTAGTTTATCAAACAATGAAAAAATAACACGTCTTATCGTAAATAATCAGGTAAGTTTAGAACATAAAATACAACTTTGCATGCAAGTTTTCAGTGTTTACAGTTTTATGTCTTTCTCCTCTATAATTCTACATAATAATCTGCAGTTTTAAGGCACGCCTGCTATTTTGTTCTCCTTAAAAGTCACCCATAAAAAGAGTCGAACCACTGGGTGTATCGTAGCGGACCCACAGCCTGCCTCGTGCCACATGTGCGGTTTTCCACTAATTGTGAAAGCTGTGTGTTTTACCAGCGTGCTCTCGGCAGCGGTGTGTTTGTAGATCCTGACAGGCTGTACTTCAGTTTAATCACAGGTTTTCAAGCTTCAAGCTTAATGTGCTCATGTATTTAGGCTTTTTTCAAGCTAGCTGTCACACTTTTTACTTTTTACCTTTTACTTTTTACTGCACAGCCATTATAAACCTTAATGTTGTCACACTATGTACTACTGTGCGACCCCGTGCCAGAAATCAACAGATTTTAGTAATGGATTGTAAAGGGATCAATGGAAAGGAGGTGGCGAGAACCGGCTTGACGATATAAATAATATTTTTAATGATAAACTTAAACAAAAGACAAACACACACATGACGGACATGTCCGTAAACTATCTCTCTCTCCCACACAATCCCCTGCAGTCGACCTTTAACCCTCTCGGAGGCTTGATTAGCCTAATACGGGACCGGGTGTGTAGGATCACGACCGGCCCCGCCCTCCGCCCTGCCACATTCCTCCCTCGTTCTCTCAGGCTGGGGGCCCCCGGCCTGACGTACACACCCCCCCTTTCCCTGGTGGAGGGCGTGCTTTACGTCTAGTCTGCTGGCAGGTCATCCCCGTCTACCTGGACGAGGGAGGGGACAAGGGGAGGGAAACAGAAATAAATAAATGGGGGGTACTTCCTGTAACAGTGTAGTACCCCCCCCAAAAAAACACTGTAAAATTTAAAAGAGGGAAAGGCCAATGAAGAGCGACAGTGAGAGAGAGAGATTGTTCCTCGGCCACTCCTCCACCCTCTATCGGACGACAGCTGTGCCTCTCCGGGCGGATCAGAGGCAGTCCTCCAGCCCCTGACGGATGGAACGCCCCGCCGCATTCTCGGGGAACAGAAGGGGTCTCCCCCGGCCCTGGCAGCGGTTCTCACGCTCCAGGCGGTCGGCCGTGAGCCCCTCCCCGCTCGCGGTCGGCGGTCATAAACCCCGCTGCGTGTCAGTGGCCGGTAGGCGACTCCTGCTCCCCTGGCAGCAATGGAAAGGAGGAGGCGAGAACCGGCTTGACGATATAAATAATAGTTTTAACTTAAACAAAAGACAAACACACACATGACGGACATGTCCGTAAACCATCTCTCTCTCCCGCACGATCCTCTGCAGTCGACCTTTATACCTCACGGAGACTTGATTAGCCTAATACGGGACTGGGTGTGTATAATCACGACCCGCCCTCCACCCTGCCACATAGATCTACCCATCTTGGTGTAAAAAATAAAATAATAACACTGCTACCTTTTTTTTTTTAACTCCAAAATTTTGACCCCCTCTACAAATGAATGGATCACTCAGTAAATATTGATCCATGGCATTTCATATTTTGGCTTTCACCATTTTTTGTGTTTATCTTTCTTCAAATTGTTTTTCAATATAATGAAAAACATAATTTTTTTTTTTAAATCTGGGAAAGTTTCTGAAATTTGTTTGACATGGAAATGCTCAATGGCTGGCTGAAGTCACCAGATTGGCAGATTTCTACACAATTACCAGGAGTCAGGGTGCTCTGGTGTTTGTCAGTAAGTAAGTCATTTGCAAGGTCCCAGGCTTCAACATTGATAAAAGTTAAATCGTTAAAAGATATAATAGTTTTGGGGTCTGGGTATCTCAGCGAGTATTGATGCTGACTGTCACACCTGGAGTCGTGAGTTTGAATCCAGGGCGTGCTGAGTGACTCCAGCCAGGTCTCCTAAGCAACCAAATTGGCCCGGTTGCTAGGGAGGGTAGAGTCACATGGGGTAACCTCCTGGTGGTCACTATAATGTGGTTCTCGTTCTTGATGGTGCGCGTGGTGAATTGTGCATGGATGCTGCGGAGAATAGCGTGAAGCCTCCACGCGTGTTGCGTCTCCGCGGTATGTGCAAATTGACAGTCTCAGACGCGGAGGCAACTGAGATTCGTCCTCCACCACCCGGATTGAGGCGAGTCATTACGCCACCACGAGGACTTAATGGACACCATGCATAAGAAACCCTGAATTCAAAATAAATATGCTGTAGATATTGAGGCTGTGTCTTCTTTTATATAATTTTTTTAATGTTATGCATCATGTTTAATACTATACCTATTTTAGCTCTATGTACATTATTCCATGTTTATTTATATCAATGCATCTTTTGTTATATTATCCAAGCATTCAAAAACAGAAGCTGGGTTCGGGTGTTTGTTTGGAATATACTCATAGTAAAATGCATGCATAAATATAAAGACAGAAGACACTGGACGAATGTAAAAGTAGTGCTCTCTAATCATCACCCATGCACACAAAACACTGATTCTATATTCCTCAAAAAGCATCAAAAACATAGAAAAACCTCCAAATTAGGTACATTTCTGCCTTTACTGCATAAAATATATTAACGACAGCTACATGCTTAAAGGGCTATTTCACCCAAAAATGAAAATTCTCTCATGATTTACTCATCTTTAAACCATCCCAGATGTGCATGACTTTCCTTCTTCAGCAGAACCGAAATGACGAATTCTTTCAGCTCTGTTTGTCCATACAATGCATGTAAATGGGTGCCATTAGACAGCTGGCTGTTTGACGGTCCAAAAGTCACATTTAGGCAACATAAAAGTAATCCACACGACTCCAGTCGATCAATTAATGTCTTCTGAAGCAAACTGATAGGTTTGTGTAAACAATAAATCAATCTTGTTTTCAATGATGATTCTCATTACCGTAACAGACATTATTTTTTACCGTAATACCGTATAAAAGATGCTGTTGTATAACGATTTTACATATTAAAACTTGTGAAAATTAAAGGCGGCACCAAGGGAGTACTATTGTGATTTATAAATACTTTACAGTTTTTAACCACATTGCTGTAATGAGAATATCATATTGATATCATATATTCATCTATATGGAACATATCATTTCTTATATGTTTCTTTTGATTTTGGAGTATTATAGGGCTGGTAAATATTTATTGTTTTGACAGAATCACCCTGTCGCATTGTTTGGAAAAGAGCAGCATGAATAACTACTTTTGTGCTCTACTGACGAAAGACAGTCATACGGGTTTGGAACAGCACAAAGGTGAATAAATGATGACATAATTTTCATTTTTTGGCTGAACTATCCTGTTAAGCTTGAAATGTAGCACACGACTTGGTACATTTCACCTTCTCTTATCCAGCGATGTCATCCAGCACAAACGGGAAGTCAGCGGATCTGTGTCGGGCAGGGAGAGTTTTGGAAGGTCTGCTCTGCTCTGTGACATGAGGTTGTCTGATTGGAGCGTAGCACTCGGGGGATGTTTGTACAAGCCCTGGCAGGATCTGACATTGGCCCGCCGGGCTCCACTGACTCTGACACGGGCCTGAGCTACAGGATGAGAGATAAGAATCCTGTTTCAGCACAGCACATTTCTGCCAGAGTGAGTCATCTGTAAAACTACAGCCAAATTACAGGCCTTACGAAATCTGATTACACACACTGCGTTTTCATGCACGCTCTTACATTATTGGTCTAATGATGCGTTCTTTTGAAAAACAATTGTTTTATCCCCTTTTCTCCCAATTTTGACCTAATTTCCCACTACTTAGCAGGCCCTCGTGGTGCACCAGCTAGATTTTATAATCATTGTTCACCCTTATTTATCATCGACTCTTTACTGATAATAAAGTGTTAATAATAAACGTGGCTTGACATTTTGACGTTTTGACGCAGGCTGCCTGACCAACATCTAATGCATATTTATTCCACTTGCAGCTCGCTCACAGATCTTTTGTACACTCTAAACTGTCCCGAGTCTCCCACAATTGTCCCATTGAGGAACGCTTGATTAGGATTGCCTTTGGTCGGCGTTTGTGGAAATATTTATTATAAGGTTGCTGCCACCGTGGAGTGGTGGTTGTGTAGTGGACTAAAGCACATAACTGGTAATCAGAAGGTTGCTGGTTCGATCCCCACAGTCACCACCATTGTGTCCTTGAGCAAGGCACTTAACTCCAGGTTGCTCCGGGGGGATTGTCCCTGTTATAAGGGCTCTGTAAGTCGCTTTTGATAAAAGCGTCTGCCAAATGCATAAATGTAAATGTAAATGTAAATGTAAAAAAATGCAATATGTGGATCTACATTGCTTTTAATACCATTTCATATGGATGACTTGGAATTTTGGGAAGTAAACAAATGTGAGTGGTGCTTGCCAGAGCAAAAGTCGCCATGATGATGCTAGTTTATTTGTTGGTGGTTGCTAAGGCGTTGCTAAGGTTTTGTTGAGTGGCTTTTATCACATTGTATGGGTGTACTGGGTGCTTGCTTGGAGATTTCAAGGTGGTCGCGTTCTGGCCACCCTCAAGGAATGTGGTGTAACCCCTTCTGCTCTCCCTTGAGTGTTGACGTGGATGCTAGTCGATTGTGGTTACTATAGCGATGCAACAAAGTGCCATGTCCCATGGAATGTTGTAAAAGAATGTGGAGGGGGGGGGGCGACCACATCTGGTCTGATAACAAGTCCTAGATGAGAAGAACCACACAAGAGTCTCTCTCTGCTGGTTTAATGGCAACCTCTGATGGCCCCGGACGGATTTATTAACCAATTCAATGGTACTTGAATGTGTGTGTGTGTGTGTGTGTGTGTGTGTGTGTGTGTGTGTGTGTGTGTGTGTGTGTGTGTGTGTGTGTGTGTGTGTGTGTGTGTGTGTGTGTGTGTGTGTGTGTGTGTGTGTGTGTGTGTGTGTGTGTGTGTGTGTGTGTGTGTGTGTGTGTGTGTGAACTGGAGTGGTGGTGTAGTGGTCTAATGCACATAACTAGTAAACTGGTAATCAGAAGGTTGCTGGTTCGATCCCCACTGCCACCACCATTGTGTCCTTGAGCAAGGCACTTAACTCCAGGTTGCTCCGGGGGGGGATTGTCCCTGTAATAAGTGCACTGTAAGTCTCTTTGGATAAAAGCGTCTGCCAAATGCATAAATGTAAGTGTGTGTGTGTGTATATATTTGTCCCTTGAAGTAAGCTAAACTTGAAAATTATTCAATTGCATGTGTGTGAATGTGTATAAGCGAATGTGTTTGAGCGTGAAGACGGATTAGGAACAGATGTTATGGTTGGCGATAAGCCAACGTTTCGTAGACTGGGACGTCTGCGTGAGTCTGCTTTGCTTCTCTCGTGTAGCGCTGATGTGTACACGCCAAATCTCTCATGACGTGTTTTAATATCCTTCGACAGGTTCATTTCATCCAGCTGCTGTCGAAGGCAGGTTAGGGTTATTTCAGGCAAGTTTATATCATTCTAAAATATAAATAATACTACATTTTTTACATACATTTTATTTACAGATGAAAATGTGAGTGGCGCTTGTCCATGGTGCTGGGTTGTTGTGGATGGTTGGCAAGGCGTTGCTATGGTGTTTTAGCACACTACTTTGCAGTTGGCGTTGCTAGGGCCTTCTAGGTGGTTACTACTGTCGATTGCTGCTTACTGGCAAAATTCCAATTAATTCCAATTAATTCTATAGGTTTTCAGGTCCGCCCCGATACAAAATGCGAGTGCTGATACCGAAATCCTATTATTAAGATAATTGCTTTTATTGGCCAATATGCTAATTGGCTGATTGCCTGGGCATTGCCATCTGGTTTCTAGTTGGTTGCTGTAACGGGGTAAGGGATGGGCTAGGTGGACGGCAGCGGCGAGGACTGCGCGACAACGCATCCCTCCTTCTTCTTTCCGGGTGTCGGCATCAATGAAATGGGTCAAGGATGGGCAAGGAGGAGGCGGGAACCGGCTGAACTGTCAACGTAAAGGTTTAATGATGTAAATGAACAACATAAAACATAAACACAGACACACAACTGGTGCCTCCGGCTCCCCTTTATCTCGCTCTCCCGCTGGTCTGCTAATTCAGCGCCGGGCACCATCACGGCCCGGCCACGCCCTCCTCATCGTCACAGTTGCTTACTGACCCAGGTCAAAGTTTATTTAGGGATGCACCGATACAAAATTTGTGTGCTGATACCGATTCGATTATTTAGAACAACATTTGCTAATACCGCTAATTTGGTGGTTCTGATTTTTTATGAAGTAAAATGAAATAATTGGCCCTGACCACCAACAGTTTTTAAACAATCGGCTAATTTCCGAGCTTTGGATGGATGGCTGATGCATATTTTTGCATAGCAGATGGTCAGAACCTCATGAATATTCAATAGTGTTGGTTCTTCATGTCCTAGACAATCATGAGTTTGTGTGTAGAAACCATATTTGACACAGAGCTTGTGCATTTGTTTAGTAAATAGACTTCGTTTTGCTGTCTTCATCAGAGGAACAGAAGTTGGTGTATCAATCATTTACTCTGTTTGACATTACAGCGTATAAAACGTCTCAACCACATGAATATCCTCCACAATATTGAACTAAATGCTTAAAAATGGCTCTAAACTTGATTTAATTCCCTTTTGTTCGGTTGAGGAAACGTGTGGTTTTATTGATCTCAACTTGTTGCCTTTAAAGAGTCACAAACTTCCCTCGAACCCTCAATCCATAACTAGCCATTAGACTCAGTAGAGAAAAGATATCACAACCAACATCAACATATCTGTTGATCAATATACTTCATCGTTCTGTCTGGACCTGTGCGAATGAACAATCTTTCGTCTGTCGCCCCACAGAGAAGAAGTCCACCAGAACTCTGTCCGCTGGAGAAAGAGGTTCTCTTTTGTGTGCAAAATGAGCGCCAACCCAAACACCGGAGTCCTGGATCCCTGTATGTGTCGAGTCTCTGTGCGGAAGGTAAGATTCATTCTTAATTGGGTCTCATTGATGTGGGGTCAGATTTAGGTAGGTGTTGCCAAGCTTGAGTTGTATTTGGAAACAAAGTTCAAGACAACGGTTTCATCACACGTTGTCAGCTTGAAGTGTTGATTTATGATGTTTAGTGAACGCTGAGCGGGGAGTTTGGGTGAGGATCTGTTTAGGTGTGTTGAGATAAACATTTAGAGCACTCGCTCAACTTGACGCTTCCTGTTTTCATTACAGGAACTCAAAGGAGGAAAAGGATATTCAAAGGTGAGTGAAAGGCTTTCCATGCCTTTCCTTTCTCTACATTTTCGTATATAGTAAGTACTGGCTCACCCAAAAATCCTGTCATTATTTACTCACCCTAATGTCACTCCAAACCGGTTTGACTTCCTTCCCAATGCGGAACACAAAAGGATTTTTTAATCTTCACATCTTTGTCTATTCGCCATGTAATGCAAGCGAATCGTGACTCGGGGCACTCAAGCTCTCAAGCCCCATAAAGGACCAAAAACCCACCATAAAAAACAGTTTTGTGATTGTATGAAGCCTTATGATAACTTACGACGAAGCAGTTTGTGGCAGGGCGGAGGGCGGGGTCGTGATCCTACACACCTGGTCCCGTATTAGGCTAATCAAGCCTCCGTGAGGTATAAAGGTCGACTGCAGAGGATCGTGCGGGAGAGAGAGATCGTTTACAGACATGTCCGTCATGTGTGTGTTTGTCTTTTGTTTAAGTTTTATATTAAACTATTATTTATATTGACAAGCCGGTTCTCGCCTCCTCCTTTCCATTGACCCCCTTTACACTGGTGCCGAAAACCCGGGAAGGAGGAGGCGAGAACCGGCTTGTCAATATAAATAATAGTTTAATGAAAACTTAAACCAAAACACACAAACATAAACACATACAGGACAGACGCCTGTAATTTTCTCTCTCTCTCTCGAACCGTCATCACCGGCCGCCTTTATCCCTCGTGCGCCCCATCAGGCCGATTGGGGACCGGGCGTGCGACATTCTAGCCCGACCCGCCCTGCTCACTCCACACTCCTCCCGGCGTTATCTCAGGCCACCTGCATGACGTACATCCCCCCCCTCTTTCCCTGGGGAGGGGCGTGCTTTGCGAACCATCTGCCGGCTGGTTATCCCCACCTTCCTCGACCTGGGAGGAGACAGGAGGGGAAAACAACAACAAAAACAAAATAGGCGAGGGAAAAGTCCAACACAGTGCGAAAGAGAGAGAGAAGCAGCACACTCACCGGTTCTCGGATGTACCGTCGCATGGTCCTCAACACTCCTCCACACTCTCCAGCGGATGACAGCCGCTCCTCTCCGGGTGAACCGGAGTCAAACCTCCGACCCCCAGTGGACAGAACGCCCCTCCGCTTTTCTGGCGGCACGTGGGGACACTCCTCCGCCCCTGGCAGCGGCCCTACCGCTCCAGGCGGTCAGGGAGTTGCTTCTCTCCTCCCCTCGCGGACAGCGGTCTTCCCTCGACCCCTCCGCGTTTCTGGGGAGCGGCACTCCTCCGCCCCTGGCAGCGGCTCCATCGCTCCAGGCGGTCGGGGAATCCAGTCCCCACTCGCCCCACGGACAGCGGACGTTCCCCGCGTCAGGGCGGTCGGGCTACTCCGTCACCCGGCAGATGGCAGCGGTGCTCCCCTGGGTGGACGGCAGTGTCGAGGACTCTGCGACGGGCATCCCTCCTCCTTCCCGGGTTTCGGCACCAATGTAAGGGGGTTAAGATGGGCAAGGAGGAGGTGAGAACCGGCTTGTCAATATAAATAATCAGGCCGATTGGGGACCGGGCGTGCGACACTCTAGCCCGGCCCGCCCCCCCTCCACTCCACATAATAATAATAATAATAGAAAAAAACTATTTGCCAATGGGGTACGAAAACAATCTTTTAAGCATAAACTGCACCAAATTTAGTTTGATTTCTCTGAAAAAAAGACTCAATTTGCTCTATTTTTGTGAGTGCACCAATCGCAGCTCTACACACAATGACTGTGCGCTACGTCTTATCCAATTTCCGAGAGAACGTTAATTCTCAGTGTTTGCTGTGCAGTGTACATCTGTGGATGTACTCTATGTAAATGAAGTGCCGCAAAGCATCATTTTCTATTTTCTGGAGAAGTAGGTCATTGCGAGAAGACGTTTTAAAAAGTCAAAACTCAGTTTCTATATTTGAAGTTTGAATGTTTCACCAGCAGGTGGGAATAAAATGTCCAAACTCTGAAAATAGAGCATCAATTATAAAATATGAGATTTGCAAATATCACATTGACATAAGTATTCAGACCCTTTGCTATGACACTTGAAATTTAGCTCAGGTGCATCCCATTTCTCTGGATCATCTTTGAGATTAGAGTCCACCTGATTGATTGGACATGGTTTGAAAAGGCACGCACCTGTCTATAAGATCTCACAGCTGAAAATGCATATCAGAGCAAAAAACCAAGCCATGAGGTCAAAGGAACTACCTGCAGAGCTCAGAGACAGGATTGTGTTGAGGCACAGATCTGGGGAACACTACAAAAATGTTTGCCTGCATTGTAGGTTCCCAAGAGCACAGTGGCCTCCATAATTCTTAAATGGAAGAAGTTTGGAACAACCAGGACTCTTCCTAGAGCTGTCCGCCCGGCCAAACTGAGCAATCAGGGGAGAAGGGCCTTGGTAAGAGAGGTGACCAAGAACCCGATGTTCACTCTGGTTGAGCTCCAGAGATCATGTGTGGAGATGGAGAAACTTCCAGAAGGACGACCATCCCTGCAACACTCCACCAATCTGGGCTTTATTGCAGAATGGCCAGACGGACGCCTCTCCTCAATGCAAGACACATAAAAATGTGCCTAAAGCACTCTCAGACTGTGAGAAACAAGGTTATCTGGTCTGATTAAATGAAGATTGAACTGTTTTGCCAATTCCAAGCGTCATGTCTGGAGGTAAACAGGCACCGCTCATCACCTGCGCAATACCATCCCAACGGTGCAGCATGATGGTGGTCGCATCACGCTGTGGGGGTGTTTTACAGTGGTAAGGACATGGGGACTGGTCAGGGTAGAAGGAAAGCTGAATGCAGCAAAATACAGAGATATCCTTAATGAAAACTCTGGATCATCTCTGGAGAGACCTAAAAATGTCTGTCCACCGACAGTCCCTATCCAACCTGACAGAGCTTGAGAGGATCTGCAGAGACGAATGGCAGAAAATCCCCAAATCCAGGTGTGCAAAGCTTGCTGCATCATACCCAGAAGGATTGTAGGCTGTAATCGCTGCCAGAGGTGCTTCAACTAAGTACAGATTTAAGGGTCTAAATACTTATTTTAGTGTGATAATCTGCACAAATCTGGTTTTTGCTTTGTCATTATGGCATATGAAGTGTAGTTCAATGTGATTGAAAATAGTTTCAAGCATTTTAGCATTTAGCAAAAAATTAAGGGGTCTGTATACTTATTTCCTCCATAAGTTATTCTTTATAAGTTTGGACCCTTATGACCCCTGACCTGCCAAACACTACATATTTTATCTTGGTGACCCCCTCCTATTATTGGACACTTTCAGTTGTGGAATACACTGGTGAATAGTGTTTTCTACTATCGCATCGGAAACAAAAAAACATTTGCTTTTGCGTGACACCTCAACCACAACAATAAGTGTCAGTATAAAGTCCAGTTCAAATGGGGCGGTTGTGGCTCAGGTGGTAGAGCGGGTCGGCCTCTAATCACAGGCTTGGGGGTTCGAATCCCGGCCCACATGACTCCACATGCCGACCTGTCCTTGGGCAAGACACTGAATCCCAAGTTGCTCCCAATGGCAGACTAGTGCCTTGCATGGCAGTTAAATAACTTAAGTTATATATAGGCATTACCAGGCCTGTATAGATTTAGTGCATGGATTTATTGTAGTGCTGACGTGTTGCTTCCGTCTTTAAAGGGATAATTCAGCCCCAAAAAAATAATCTTTCATTATTTAGGCATCCTTATGTTGTTCCAAAAGATGTTAGGGACTGACAGCCTCAGTCTCCATTCACTTTCATTGCATCTTTATTCCTTACTAAGGAAGTGAATAGTGACTGAGACTTACATTTAGCCTAAAGTCTCTTTTATTTACACTTTTGGGTGGAACATCTCTTTAAATCTGGATTTAGCCACTTAAGTAGCCTAAGTGAATAATTCGAAGTTTCTAGAAAGAGAATGAGGTAGTTTGCGAGTTAACAGCATCAGAACAAGCGCGGTGCACGATATGGCAGCCACATTACAATCGGCACATATTCCACATGTCTGGCATCATGGAATGATCGGAATTCCGTGCTTGAAACTGAACCGCCAACTGTTCAACGTGTGCGTGATGTTTTCAAGATGGGCTTCACTGATCTGAACATGGCGGAGTTTGCTGGCTCGGGCTCCACCGTGCGCTGCTGTCTGCTGGAGGGATACGATACCAGAAACACCCGCCAGGACAACTCCATCCTAAAGGTCAGAGGTCAAGCAGGAGCTGACATTACTGCAGCGTTATTCTAAGTGTAATATTGGTTTGTGGAAATATCCAGTTCTGTCTCATCTTTCTGAAGGTGACCATTGGGATGATGCTCTTTTTTGGAGATCTGTGTTTTAAAACGTGAGTGTTTGTTTTGTGTTGTGCTGCAGCAATGCAGGGTGTAGCGCCCCCTTTTGGTTGGTAGTTGACAATGCTGTGTTTTGGCTTCTGGGTAACAAACCCAGTACTTTAATTTGGAAACATATGATGCATGTAAGATGGCAATAAAATGGTTAATAGCAAAGGGATGACTTTTAATTAATCAATTGCTCAAAATAAGTCCTGGTGTTAATTTGAGTATCTTTTTCTGGCATGTAGCTCTGTGTGGTGGCTGCATGTTTTTACACTCAGAAAAGCGCAGTTTTTCATTGCTTTTTCACACATCCAAAAATATAATTCAAACTTGTTGGTGAGAAAACCTAATTTTAAAACATATAGCGACATATTTATTATTTGAGTGCTATATGGAATTGCTTAAATGTGTTTGTTGCTTTTAAGCAACATTGTGTGACAGTGGAATGGATACCATTGTGATGTCACACATGCAGCTACGATAGAGAATAATGCCGTTGTCATATGTTGTTTTTTTGGTATTAGTCATTATTAAACTAACAGAAATTATTAATCTGTGAATGCATAATGCACCAAAAGGGTGTTAAATGTCTTGCTCGAATGTTTTAAAGTTTTAAAAGTCTTTTTTTTCTTCTGTGGTAAGTCCTCCAAGTACCGCCAAATGTACATCTGTGGCCGGTCACGACTCTTCCCTACAGCCGGACTGTAAAGGAGAGCGAACAGCTGAAGTCGTTTTACCTCGACTGGCAAAACCAAGACCTTCTATACTCAGTTCTGGCAAGTGCTCACATGTTATTAAAGACAACTGTCTTTCATAAGTGATCCGAAACCTTGCTATCCAATTTATTTGTCCAATTGTTGCTTTCCTTTTGAAATAGTACTGTATTGGGAGCATGGCACAGTAATTGTATAGGATAGGAACACTATGGCACTTTGATATACAGTGCTGTGAAAACGTATTTGCCCAATAACAGAAAAGTTATCCAATAACAACAGGGCCTGTGTGAAAAAGTATTTCAAAGAACCCCAGTGATAGCCATTATCTCCAAATGGAGAACACTTGACACAGTAGTGAACCTTCCCAGAAGTGGCCGACCTTCCAAAATTCCTCCATGAGCACAGCGACGACTCATCCAGGACGTCACAAAAAAGCCTAGGACAACATCCAAGGAACTGCAGGCCTCTCTAGCATCACTAAAGGTCACTGTTCATGACTCCACTATCAGAAAGACACGGGGCAAAGATGCCATCCATGGAAGAGTGGCGAGGCGAACACCACCACTAACCCAGAAGAACATTCAGGCTCGTCTGAATTTAGCCAAAACGCACCTTGATGATCCTCAAAACCTTTTGGGAGAATGTTCTGTGGACTGATGAGTCGAAAGTGGATCTGTGTGGAAGACAGGGGTCCCGTTACATCTGGTGTAAATCAACCACAATCATACCTACGGTCAAGCATGATGGTGGTAGTGTGATGATGTCGGGATGCTTTGCTGCTTCAGGGCGACTTGCAGTAATTGAGAGAAACATGAATTCTGCTCTCTACTAGAAAATCCTAAAGGAGAACATCCCGTCATCAGTCCGTGAGTTGAAGCTCAAGCGCAGCTGGATTATGCAGCAAGACAATGATCCAAAGCACAGGAGTCAGTCCACCTCTGAATGGATCAAAAGAAGCTAAATTCAAGTTTTGGAGAGGCCTAGACAAAGTCCCGACTTGAACCCGATTGAGATGCTGTGGCAGGACCTTAAATGGGCAGTCCATGCTCCAAAACCCTCCAATGTGGCTGAACTAAAGCAGTTGTGCAAAGAAGAGTGGGACAAAATGTATCAGTAGTGTTTGGCAGCAGTTGTTGCTGCTAAAGGTGGCACAACCAGCTATTAAGTTTAAGGGGACAGTTAGTTTTTCATATGGGTGATACAGGTTTTGGATAACTTTTTTGCTTCAATATATATACAGTACACCATTCAGAGTAAATTCTAGAGACTGTTGTGTGTGAAAATCCCAGAAATACTCAAACCAGTCCGTCTGGCACCAACAATCATGCCACGGTCCAAATCACTGAGATCACA
>NC_068312.1:37512980-37620480 GCF_025860055.1 Xyrauchen texanus | reverse complement strand
CCAAAGATAGTTTCTGTCATTTACTGTCGTTTCTATCACGTTGATGTCATTTCAAGTGTTTGTTTTCAAAATAAGTTTGTTTTTAGTTATTTGTTGCTATAAAAACGCTGCTGTGACATCATGATTGACAGCTGTGATTGACAGGTTCTCTGAGCGAAGTAGTCACTGAAGCACCAACTGACTTTTTTGGGGATCTTCGGAGGACTGAGGAGATTGGAGCTTTAAATTTAATATCTAAATTTCTATAATTAATTATTTCACACCGTCATAAGTCAAAAGTCAAAAGTGCAGGGGCGTGTGCTTGCGATTGATTCAGCGAGAGTGAGGGCGGGGCCTTGATTTCGCAGCTTTACTTCCTGCTCACTACTGCGCAGGTCTGGTCCCGAAATCGCAACTGCGCAGACTCAAGTCCCAAGATGTCAGCGCCATATCGGGACACTGGCGGCTTCAGTTCTCACCAATGGAAAAGAGCGAAGGGGCGTCGTCCATCTTTTTTTACAGTCTATGACCCAAACACGTTAAAGGCAGAAAGCATTCTCTGATTGGCTAAAGTAGCACGGGCCGCTCAACCGCCTCTATTTCAATGTTAGTTATTTTAGCGATTTCTGTCAGGTAGAAAAGACATTTTATGACATCACCATTTTACCAAAATTGAACATTATGTCCATTGCATCCAACAAATTACATATGAGCACATTTTACACAGTGTTTTATTCCCATTGCAGAAGCAGTTTGTAATGTTTCTAAATATCACTCTGACACAATAAAGTAGCTTTCAGACTTTTTAATGAACTTATTAATCTCATTAACAAACCATTTCTCGTTTCTCCCGCTAACTTCCTCGTTAACTAAAATCCCCCTCTTTACGCAGTCTTACTTAACTTTCAAACTCACTCTTGTGGACTGGATAAACAATGTCCGCTTTCAAACTAAAACACATCACATGTGGAAATAATAGAGCATAATGTCACATATTATAAATCGTAAACATTACACAGTTCACAAGTGAAGATCTGTTTCCAGTTTGTTAACCCATAAACACTCGTCTTAGATCATAGGGTGTCCTCTTTCAGTGAGTGATGCCTCTTACGCCGGACATCGCGCCGGTCGGTGAGCTTATAACAGAGCATACACCACACACTGTCCTCTGGGGCGATCTGAACACCGTTACTAGTGCGGAACGGCCGGAGTGCACAGGAACCTACAAAGAGAGGAGATGAACAAATGTTTATTTAAAGGGACAGTTCACCTCAAAATGGAATCAATCACCCTCATGTCATCCCATATGTGCTTATATGTTAGAAGAATATTTCAGCTCTGTAAGTCAATACAATAAAAGTGAATAGTGGCCAGAAACTCCAAAAAGCACATAAATGCAGCATAAAATAAATCTGTCTGTGTCCTGTTTATTTGGTTGCATGTTGCGCCCCCTGCTGGACAAGCACCACACTCAAAAAATATTTGGATTATCTTATGCAGACAGAAAGAGAGATCTAGTCTATTTACCCATAACGAAGTACGCCGTCACACAGATGCAGAGGAGGATGAGAAAGATGGTCCCGGGTCCCACATCCTCCAGCGTACAGGCGTTAGGACATGCACAGGGGCTCTCCACCCAAATCTGCAGGGGCTCGTCCACACTGAAGCTCTGCCTGGATGTGATGGAGTGATTTGGGCTGCACTGGTAATGAACGACAGTATGAGCCTCACTGCCTGAGTAAACTGAAAGAAAGACAGAGGTCAGGAGGTCACAATGAAAATGAATGCATGGGCAAAATATTATGCCTCATTCTTTATATCGTGCAAGCATATACAATTTTGAAAGACAACAGGTGGTAACTTTTTTCACTCCAAAAAAAGAGGAACTTCAAAACAAGTGACGCTCAATGGACAGCATTTGTGGCATAATATAGATGACCTTAAAATATCATTTCAGTCTCACATGACACTTTAAAAAGACTAATTATTGCATTAATTTTGTGGTAATTAACATTATGCCACAAGTGCTGTCGCTTTACTTGCATTCAACCTGGAATATTCATTTAATCCTTCAATGTAAACATAAAGATTTTCCTTTAGAAGGTGGATCAGGGCAACTCACTGAAATAAGACACGGAGAGGGTTTTCTTTGAGTCGTTATAGGTGAATGCGTTGCCCTCGTGTCGGCCATAGTTCAAATAACGACTGATGTACCTGCTGTCCTGATGAAACCTACAAACACAGTTAGCAGTGAGTTTGTCTGTATCACATTGAACGATTTTATGTTTAATCTTGATTGCATAATGATACATAGTGTCAATTAGTCAATAAATTATACTGTATACTAGGGCTGCACGATTTGGACAAAAAGTGATATTGCGATTATTTTGAAAAATATTGTGATTGCGATTTTAACTGCGATTATGATGGTGATGTTTTCCACATGTTCAACTGCAAAAAGGCTGCTGGGGTTTTCACACTTGAACCCTCTTAAAAAGAACCAAACTGAGACCTTTTTTCACTTCAACCACAAACAAATAAACATATAAACAGTGAAACAAAGTCTTCTTCATATTCAAATGTTACCATCCACAATGTACTTGTTTTTGTCCATTTTGTGACAGGATCTCAGCCCACCGATCTCCAATTTTCTTTTCATCTCATCAATCGATGCTGATCATTTCACTTGTATCAGCAGCTCTGTCAACACCGGTTATATGTAAACTTTCTGATAATACAATATTTTCTGATAGTCAAAAATAATGTTGGTTGATTGAATAATTCATTATACACAAAATATAAATGTAACTCTCTTTATTCAAGGCCTTAAAAACTAGTAGGCCTATACAAACTATTCTTTACTGTATATAAAATAGTCCTAAAGAATGAGGCTTAATGTCAAACTCAAGTTGAACTGATAACCCATTGTTACATTGTATGTAATTACATTTAAAGTGACATTTTTGGTTAGTTTGTCATCATTTAATTTAATTATTATTATTATTAATTATTTTATTATATTTAAATTAGCAATGCATTATATTATAGTAACTACATATTTGATATATATTTATTATATGCATGTTCCTTCCTTTTAATTGTGTTGGACGTTGGAAATATTAGTTCCGCTATCACTTGTTTCCGCGGGGAGTGTAATAAGTGCGACACGCTCTCGCTCGTGAGAGGTAAACAAATGACCGGAGATGTTTCTGGACTCTACAGGTGTTACTGTTAATGCTGTTTGCTCAGCAATCATTTAATAAAGATGTTATTTTTACGATTTTATTTCGATTAATTGTGCAGCCCTACTGTATACTAACTAAAAAGTAACATGTATATATAATGGTATATGTGCATGACAATGTCTGATTGTAGAAATGTCATGAACTCACCTGAAAATGACACACGCTGCCACATCACTGCAGTCAGTGACAGTGAACTCATCCGGCTCTGAGAACGGCAGACACGGGCTGAATGACAGCAGCACCTCCGTGTTCACCGGTGCTGATGGCATGAGCTCTAGCCGCTGGATGAACCCGTCCTCATCCGCCAGTGAGCCCAGGTCAATGACCCCTGACCCGTCCCGCATCAGACACTTACACTGATTCACTTTGATACAGCCGCTGTGTTTCAGCTCAGCTGCAGGACTCCCGGCTATAATGCCTAAAGAAATATAAAACATCACACAAACTGAACTCATCCTAGTGCAGATCTGCCAGGAAAGAGTTTGACCAGAGTCTCACACTGAAACACAACTCACTAAACACACTAGTGTTAATAAACATCAACCCGTCAGATTCCAACACAACTGCACTACAACAGCAAAACAGCACCAGCATTTACAGTTCATACATGAACACATTTGAAAACAGTATAAAAATATTGATTTATACAATTAATATGTGGGCAAATTATATTGAAATGGTTTTATATCATTTATAAAATTAATTTTAATGTGATATAGTTGTAGAAATATTTATATATGACTTGTACAACGATCAAGTGTGAGATCATTAAACATGAATATTAATAATTAAGTTATAAAATTATTTAGTGCAAAATAGTTTTAGAAAATAGTTTTATATTAGTTGTACAGTTATTAAATGTGAGTTCATTGAAAATAAATATTCATATATAATAAATAAAAAAATAAATACATTTAAATTCTAATTAAATTAATAAATTTAAATTAAAGTATAGAATATATATATATATATATATATATATATATATATATATATATATATATATATATATATATATATATATATATATTAGGGCTGTCTATTTAAGTTGTTTTAAAAATAATCGCGAAGGAAGATTCCTGAGAAATGCTTGTAGTACCACCTGTTTACTCCAGAGGGCAGTAAGTGAAACTTCAGCTGTGTGAGCAACACACAGAGAAGAAAACAACCTTCAGCAGAACAACACAAACATGCGTTACATTCTTGCGTTCAAAACACTTGATGGAGGGCAAATCCAAACTAAGAGATCTCAAGATGTGTTCTAAGTATTAAACTATATTTAACTTGACACAGTGACCTAAACATGTATGTTTATGATGCGACACACCCGATACGCGACACAAGCACGTCTGACGCAGCTGTACATTGACAGTCCTTAAACAAGCCCTCAATAAATCTCTGATTGCCAAATTCACTTGTGTAATGGATTACTGTGAACTGTGTGCCAATGATTGACTTATGATCAATAATATGGTAATAATCAATACATTGTATTCTAAAGCAGCTTTTTGACTTATCAATGATGAAATCTTCTGCCACAAGAATGTAAAGCAGTTTAATAATCTGAATATTATTTATTATATATATATATATATATATATATATATATATATATATATATATATATATATAATATTGTTAAATATGTAAAGATAACTATGTATAATTATTTCATCATTATATATTTAATTATTGTTATATGAGGGGCTGTCTCAGCAAATATTTATGTGATTAATTGTAATTAATTAATTGGGACACCATGTAATTAATTTGGGTAAATTTGTTAGCGGTTGACAGCCTTAATATATATATATCAGTACATACTGTATGTATACAATTATCATATGTGAGATTATTATGCAGAAATATTTATTTTAGTTATTATTTAATGTAAAATATATTGTGATATATATATATATATATATATATATATATCAAATGTACAAATATTTATTAAAGATGTGTACAATTATCATATGTGAGATAATTACACAGAAATATATAAATAAAATGTATACATATATATTACATTTGAATAAATAGAAATAAATGTGGATATTATATATATATGAGCGTGTTATACAAATATGAATATAAAATATTTCAAATAAAACAATTAAGAAATATTAAAAATACAAATACAACTAAAATATAAATATTCATAGAATTAAAGTACTTATTATTGTGAAATATTTACAGATAATATTCTTATAAATGTAGTAATTATTATTTTTAGATGCACAGTTTATTGTTAATTGTTTGTAAGCTTTGCATTGTAGACAAATTATGATCTTTTTTTTAATGAAAATGCAATTTCACATGATCAAGCTGCGAATTACAATTGCAAAAAAAATTACTTTTATTTTTTATATAGAATATTGACTTGCAAAGACACTTTTAAATAAAATAAATTTGCCTGCCACAACCAACCAACTGAACAACTGAGTTACAAAATGTAGGTAGTACATAAAGAGTATTTTTCTATGCCCTGTTTAGTTGTCTGTGGAAGTGCAGGGACAGTACCGTTGCTCTATAATATGCATATTACCCATTCTGCATGGGACACCAACTCACTAGGGGTGCACCAGAAACTCCCCTATTTTACAGCCTTACTACCTAAATTAAAACTCTACAACTTAAAAAAGATTACAGATAGGAAATGATTAATGTTCCTATGATTAATGAGGTTAATTACAGCACTTTACAGAGTACTTTTTTTAATTGAGTAATTAAATAAAGTGGCACATAATTAAATATTGCATATCATCTGTGTTTTAATGTGTGCAGCAACGTAGTGTTTCCAACAGACAATAAGATATGTTCTATTAATCTAATGATTTCAGAATGAAACGATAATAATGTCAAATTGTGTCAACATTTGTACCCTTTTTTTGCGGACCCTCTAGCACCCCCTGGTGGGCCCCTGGGGGTCCTTAGACCCCAGTTTGAAAATCCCTGATGAAGAACTGCAGAAACGGCTCAGATGAACACAGAGACGTCTGATATTCTTCCTCACTGATGTTGATGGAGCGACACAGGTTGGCAAAAATCGAGGTTACAGTGAGACAATTACAATGGAAGTCAATGGGACACTAAAATACTCACTGTTTCAAAAGTATAGACACAAAACACTCGTAACATGCATGTTAACATGATTTTACTGTTTCACTTAATGCATCTGTGTAAAGTTATAGACAATTATACATCTTCGTTGCCATGACGACGTAATGCCAGCAAAACCTAAAATCCTAAAATGACGATGCCATCGTTGAAATTCACTCTTCACAATCAGCCATGATTACTTTAATCAATGAGTGAAAGTGTCCAATAACAGGACGGTTACTGAGATTCAGCTGGTCATGTGATTCTAAAATGGCAGCCCCCATGAGGGCACCCCTGCCACATGTAGAATAAAACAGCTTTTATAAGGTTACTGAAATGACTAGAGTCCTCATCTCATGTGAGCGCTCATGATTTTATACATATTACTCAAAATCACAATTCAAAATTTTTTTAATGGGGAAAAATTTCTGAGGGCACCTTTCAACAACTTTACAGCTCAAATAATGCAGCAGAATTAATGTAAGTGCTTTTATAAAATGATAAGCTTCACATTTCTACCTTTAAACCCTCCAAAAATTTACCCCATTGACTTCCATTGTAAGTGCCATTGTAATCAACATTATGCCACAAATGCTGTCGATTGAGCGTATCGTGCATTGAATCCGAAATATTCCTTTAAGAACCTTTCGTGAATCTCGCCCATGTTACTTTTCTCACCGCTGCAAAGGATAGACCAATCACAGTCGTTTGTGATTACCGGTTAAGATTTTAAATGAATCATTTTCTAGAGATAACAGGTGTATATTTTCCCTTGTTTTGCATGGATTAATCTTTTTAATTATTATAAAAAAAATAAAAAATAATTTCCATGTTCAAATGTATCTAATAAGACAATGAACAATAAGACCGTATGAGCCACCAAGCGCCCCCTGGCGGCAGCCATGTGTATGCCTCATAAGAAAGATTTACTAGTTTGTCACGTGTCGCCCAATATGAACAACTCTCACTGGCCTCTTTCACCTCTCACAACATGGATTTCAACGTGAGGAAACTCGCTTCAGATGCTGGAATATTCTTTTCTCGGGCTGTTCAGGTACGAACCGGCATTTAATCTCTGTGTGGTGTGATAAATATGTATAAACGCAACAGTGAGTGAGTGTATGAAAGTGAACGGATGATGTTGATAAAGAGTGCGTGACTGCATGCAACACCCTCCTCTGCGTTAGCACAAAACACAACCATCCATGTGATGGATCTAATCATATATGCTTGCATTATTTATTTATGCTTCGTTCCTTGCTAGTTACATGTGGACAATGCAGTGTTTATTATGTGTTGCTAGTATCAAAATATGGTATAAAAACATTGTTTTAAAAATGAGTGTTATTTAAATGCCAACCAACACCATGTTTAGGCTGTCATTCTAAATTCAGTTTGGATTCGAATAGAACTATTGTGGGATGAAGTTTTTAGAATGAGAATGTTACATTGTTTCAACACAGTTGAGAATTGTTACATTGTCTCAAGTTGTTGACTCACAGAATGACTGTTGTTAAAATGTAACTGATTCTTGTTACTTTTGCTGTAGTTTACAGAGGAGAAACTGGGCCAGGCAGAAAAGACAGAGTTGGATGCTCACTTTGAGAATCTGCAGTCGAGAGCTGACTGCACCAAAAACTGGACCGAGAAAATCTACAGACAGACTGAAGTTCTGCTTCAGCCAAACCCTGGTAAGCAGCTGACGTGGTGTATTTATGTGCAATGATGATGGGAAAAGCTGTGAGAAATTACATTTTAGTACCCGATGTTTCCCTGGCATACAGAAATGTATGCATTTTTAGAGTATTTTCTAAATATATATTTGAAATCAGAATAATCCGGGTCTTTTCTGGCCTCCCTTTGGCTACGCCACTGTTCCAAACATTCCTAAATTCCTCATTGTATGGGGAAAAACAACAACATCAACGTTATTTACAAGTTCCGTATTTTTGTACAATTGCAAGTAGGCTAAGATGGGTATGAATCGACTGAAATATGGTAGTTTATGGAGCTTTGTAGCCCCACCCCAACAGTCAGCTGACTTCAGTGGAACTGATGCGATCATTCCAGGGTGAATGACGTGACACTTTTTTTGGCCAGATCTATTAAATGACTCAATACATACAAATGCAATTCACACAACAGTTACTTGAACCTCTTCTATGATGAACATGTTTTCAGTTTCTGAGAACATAAAAACATAAAACCCAAAGGACCCCCTAGACTCGGGGGCGGATTATGACTAGCAAGGTCCCTGGGGCCCCCCCCGGTCCAATTATCTTTTCAAGTTGAGGTCTACTCAATCGAGTTTCATTGATTTAAGTGTCTTTTTTTATACCCGTAATGTTATTTACAGTCAGATGAATTAAAACAGCACGGATGTGGAACTGCTCAACCGAAGGTTTCTTACTGTTAAACTTGTAAAACATTGTAACGTCAAGCAGTAAAATATCAATATTTTATTTTTCCCATCCACCTATGCCAAGTTATTTTTTGTAATGCAGTGCAAACAGGCTCGGATTTAGAAAGCAGAGGCCCCTGGGCACAAAATCTTGGAGGATGACTCCCACATATTATGCATTGATAAGTCTAGGTCATAAAAATGAACGGTCAACATTGAAGGGGTCATGACATGGTTTTTTTTATTGTATTATTATGTTCCCTTAGGTGCAATTATAGTATTAATATTTTTTTTTTTTAAGAAAAACTTTTAAAATCTAGTGATTTATGACCTTTTCCCACCCTGTTTCTCATCCTCTGATTCAAACAGTCTGTTTTGGGGGCGTTTTCCATTTAAGACTTCAGTGTTAACGCCCACTGTTATGATTGGCTAACGTCAGTGCCTATGTATCAATTATTGACGCCCCAGCCAGAACAATATGCAAGTAAACTAAGTAAAAACACTGTGATTATTCATAATGAATGAAATTGCGCTTTAAAAAGTAGTTTAAAGTTTAAAATAGATTACTTACAGTTTGCGTCGTCGTTGTTTCCAGAATAGTCGGCACGGACTTATCTTTGAGCAACAGTTTTCTGGCAAAGCCAGCACCATATTGAGATTTGTTCTCAAAACAGTCATCCTTAAAATGTACAGAACAAACGCTTAAGTTAACACTTGCCGTGACTGGGACGTCCGCAAAAAATAAACTGCATCCATTTTTCCCTGACGTCTGGATCTTTCGGCAGCTTATTCAGAGGTTTTGTTTGACCACAGCCAGGAACAGCACATCTGTGTGGCATCGTAATTTTCCTGTGCACAAGTAGTCTCTGTCAGAGCTCGCTGTCCATCGACTGAACACTTGTGAGGCGACGGCGATACTGAAATGAGCGTAGTTGTTTTGCGCTTAAAGCGTAGTTATCTTGTGCTGGAGGCGGTCATATGCAAACGCTGGTACGTCACTTCTAACCGTCACGTCACTTCTAACCATGAATCCAGAACGAGCTGTATTTTGAGCTTGATTAAATAAATGATTCGTTTAGAATGGGGAGGACGTCTTAAAATATTAAACTTGCAGGACGTTTTAATGATACAAAGACCTCTTATATACCAAAAGATCAAGGCAAATTTGGTTTCTCATGTCATGACCCCTTTAATACACCAACGTTACATGATTTAAAAAGCAACTTATCATACGGGGACAGAGGGATGGTAAAATTCACATCTCACACACATCTTCATTTCTCCAATGACTTGTTAGAATCAGCTCAAGCCGTCGTTATTCGTTCTGAAGTTACATTTTTTTATTAGTAACAGAGGCTTGTGCGCATCTTTTGAACTTAGCAATGGCAAATCCTGGTCTGTGGCGTAAGGATGTATTTCCATGCACATGTTTGTTTTTTATGACAGTCCTCAGTTTCCCATTTATTTACTTGTTCATTGAACTGTAGCAATATCATACTCGCAATCATGCTGTATTTCCCTATATCAGCATGGCCGTGATTACCTGCGGCACTATGCCAGTGGACTCGTGCTGATATAGAGACATAAAGCACTCTTGCTCGCATGAACTACAGTGCACAGTATGAAACAACTCCTATGCCATTTTTAGAGATGCTTTTGTTGTTTATTTGCCTTGATGTTGTTGTATTTGTTTGTCTGGCAGGTGCACGCATCGAAGAGTTCCTGTATGAAAAGCTTGACCGGAAAGTTCCACCTCGGGCCACTAATGGAGAGATATTAGGGCAGTATATGCTGGAGGCAGCGAAGGAGTTTGGAGCGGAAACTCCGTATGGTAAGCGTTCCCAAATGACCAGCTCATACAGTATATGCGATTGTAACGTAGTTCGATGGAAAGGAGGCGGCAGGAACGGCTTGACAATATAGTACTTCCTGTAACAGTGTAGTACTCCCCAAAAAACACTGTAAAATTTAAACGAGAGGGAAAAGGCCAACGCGGAGTGGCAGAGAGAGATGAAAAAAAAACACTTACTCGCCAGTTCTCCGATACGCCGTAGCTTGTTCCTCTGCCACTCCTCCACCATCTAATGGACGACAGCCGCGCCTCTCCTGGCGGATCGGAGGCAGTCCTCCAGCCCCTGGCTGACGGAACGCCCAACACATGATGGACATGTCCGTAAACGATCTCTCTCTCCCACATAATCCTCCGCAGTCGGCCTTTATCCCTCTTGGAGGCTTGAATAGCCTGATAAGGGACCGGGCCGGGTGTGTAGAATCACGACCCGGCCCCGCCCTCCACCCTGCCACATTGATGTTCACAATTAGTTTCTTTGGTCTCATATTTTAACATATCAAAGAGATGGAGACATTTTTAGTTCTTTCACTTTGTTCTAACGCATTAAGCGTCCAACTAATTTCTCTGCTCACACTGAATTTATCAATTTTCTCGTGAAGCTGCTTTAGAGTGATGTGTATTGTAAAAAGTGCACAGAATATGAAACTCGTGTGCGATGTGCCTCAATGACACCCAATTAGAAGATATTTGACTTTAAATATACAGTTATGCATGATTTTGGACTGAAGAGATTTCGTTGTGGGCGGGGCTACTCGGCACGATTCTGCAGAAATGGAAGCTAGAGATATACTGATAATCAGTTTGATTGATATTTACACTTTTTCTCTTAATATGTTGTCAGTTCTTTAATATCGGGTTTACCAGGAAAAAAAAGGTAAATCAGAAAAAAGACATAAAACTTCAAATTTGTTATTTTATTTATGTGAGGGGCTTTGCACAAGTGTGTATTGCAAATAAAACTAGTTAAATTCATCTTTGTAGACTGTGTGCAATAATATTATAAAGCAGTTCACCTTCAGAGGCAAGTGATAAGTTGTTATTGTGTTTTGAAAATCAATTATGCATATCTGTTATCGGACACTTGCAGCAAATGCACAAATAATCAGTATCATATCAGGCATTAAAAACCAATATTGGTCTATTTCAATACGACTGACGAAATGCCGTGTCACTTGATAATTATCGTGGTCGTGGCTGGTTTGGACAAAAACTGAGATTTTAATGGAAAAGACGGATTTTAGTATGCCATGCATCCAAATAACACTGTTCATATTCAGTAATTTTGCATGCAAAACTCAAACGTCAGCTATTTGTCCAGAAAAACACTGCTAAGAGTAAAAAGGACGAACACTGCTGGGTCTGGGACAAATCCATTGATTTGATTTGATCAAATGTTCCCCATTTAATTTAATCCAGTCCCCTGCTGTTCAGTAACATTGAGTTATATCCAGTGTTGAATTCTAAGCTGCTTTTGTTGATGTAATATTGATTCTCCATCAATGCAATTACAAAACAGTAGGTCATAAAGGGGTAGCCTTGTTTTTGAGTGGTGGAATAATGAAACAGCACAGACGGACGATGTTGAAGTTCTTCAATGTGATTGGATTGATTTCATCTGTGATGTTTATGTTGTTGCTGCTGCAGGCCGTGTGGAAACAGCCAAACCGATAAATCTGTTTTCCATCGGAGAGATCAATAGTGTTTGTCCTGACGTCACAGCAGTTTCTCTGCTGTCATACTTTCTTGCCAATTTCTTAACTTCGTTAGGCATCAGAGATTTCTACCTGTTGATTTTGCACAAGTCTTGAGGATAAAGAGCACAAAGTCTAGTCCAGCTACAGCTTATATACATTAACCTAACTGTGTGTTTTAAATTATTTAGCCTAATCTTAATAAACTAAAATGAAGCTTCTGCTACAAGATTTGATTGCAAATCAAGTTGCATGCTTTTTGATGTATTATCGTCACTGTAGAAGACATGTTCACTGCATGACAATATATCCATACAGTAGAGAGGGAACTGTGTGGTTCTTGTTTATAATAATAATAATAATAATTATACATTTTATTTGTAATGCACTTTACACATGAAGGAACATATCTCAAAGTGCTACAAGTGCACAGGTAACAAAAACAAAAAAAACAATAAAAAATAAAAATAGATTAAAACACTTAATAACAAAATTAAGAACAATTGGTGACAACAAGAACAGGATATGTTTTAAGAAAAAGCAGTTCAAAATAAGTGGGTCTTTAATTTATTTTTAAAAACCTCTATAGACTGTGGCCCTCAGGTGATTAGGAGAGCATTCCACATTCTAGGCGCAGCTACCGGAAGGCCATGATCTCCCATAGTACGGAGTTTGGACTTAGGAACCTGGAGTTTGTGGCTGTCAGAAGAGCGGAGATGTCGGTGTGGATTATGCAAAGTAATGAGTTCTTTAAGGTACACTGGTGCGCTACCGTAGACACACTGATAGGTCAGGAGACAGATCTTATAATCAATCCTGAGTCTAACAGGGAGCCAGTGAAGTTTTTGGAGGATGGGTGTGATGTGCTCAATTTTGCGAACCCCCATCAGGACCCTGGCAGCGCAGTTCTGAATGTACTGCAATCTTTGTATGCTCCTGCCAGGGATCCCAACAAGTAGTGAATTGCAGTAGTCAAGCCAGTTTATCTACTCTTACTGAAGTGCACTTAGTGGTTTTAAATGGCCCAGTAACATCCAGCGAATGACCACATGCTTTTAGGAACAGCTGTCACGTCGGGGAGGGGAAATCTGTTCTGGATCTTTCCGTGCATGTTACTGAGGGCATTTGAAGTGTAGAAAACCTTATTGTCTATTTATGAAATTTATTTAAATAATTTAGTAAACGCTTTGAACTTATGAAACTTGCATTTGCTGCCGTATCGTTCAAGTATTGCCTATTTTTTCCCCCATAAAAGCATGCTTACATTTTGGACAGTTTTAAAATCATTATAAATATGTCTGTTTAAAATGTTATAAATGTTATAAATGAATCTAATACAACAAGCTGAACATCTGCTCTGCCTAATGTGTTACTAATGTTTTTAAAGCAAACAAAGATTATGCTGTGATTAAAATCTCTCGATTAATTCCAGGGTGTTTCTTCAAATTCGGGCACTTATATCCAAAGGGTTGATTTTTAAAAATTTATTTAATTTTTTTATTAAATTGAACCGATTTCAACGTTTTTATTTTTGTTACATGAAGGTCTTATTAAAGTGATCATGACATGAGGAGTTACATTGTCCTTGATCTTTTGACACGTAAGAGTTCATTGTAGCGTAAAAACACATTGTAAGTTTCAGAACTCAAAACTTCCTCGCCGCAAAAAGAGCACTTGTTGAAAATAAGTGCGGAAGAACTCATTTCACTGACGTTTAAACCAAGTCGACTAGTCTAAAAAGTAAGAAACCTTCAGAAAACAGTAAAAAAAAAAAAATGGTTGAAGCAATCCATTTAAAATACTTAATCTATTCCAAATCCGACTCTAAATGTGACTTGAAGTCAGAAGTTTACATACACTTAGGTTGAAGTCATTAAAACGAATTTTGTAACCATTCAACAGATTTCATATTAGCAAACTGTAGTTTTTAAGACATCTACTTTGTGCATGACACGAGTCATTTTTCCAACAGTTGTTTACAGACCGATTGTTTCACTTTTAATTGACTATATCACAATTCCAGTGGGTCAGAAGCTTACATACACCAAGTTAACTGTGCCTTTAAACAGCTTGGAAAATACCTTTTTAGACAATTAGCTTCTGATTGGAGGTGTATCTGTGGATGTATTTTAAGGCCTACCTTAAAACTCAGTGCCTCTTTGCTTGACTACATGGGAAAATTAAAAGAAATCGGCCAAAAATATTGTGGACCTCCACAAGTCTGGTTCATCCTTGGGAGCAATTTCCAAATGCCTGAAGGTTCCTTGTTCATCTGTACAAACAGTAGTACACAAGTATAAACACCATGGAGCCACAAGGCCAGCATACGCTCAGGAGATGAAAGAAGTTTGGTGCAAAAAGTGCAAATCAATCCCAGAACAACAGCAAAGGACCTTGTGAAGATGCTGGAGGTAACAGGTGGACGAGTATCTAGATCCACAGCAAAACGAGTACTATATCGGCATAACCTGAAAGGCTGCTAAGCAAGGAAGAAGCCACTACTCCAAAACCGCCATAAAAAAGCCAGACTACATTTCGCAAGTGCACATGGGGACACAGATCTTACTTTTTGGAGGAATGTCCTCTGGTCTGATGAAACAAATATTGAACTGTTTGACCATAATGACCATCGTTATGTTTGGAGGAAAAAGGGAGTGGCTTGCAAGCCGAAGAACACCATCCCAACCGTGAAGCATGGGGGCGGCAGCATCATGTTGTGGGGGTGCTTTGCTGCAGGAGGGACTGTTGCACAATGGCATCATGAGGAAGGAAATGTATGTGGATATATTGAAGCAACATCTCAAGACATCAGACAGGAAGTTAAAGCTCGGTCGCAAATGGGTCTTCTGAATGGACAATGAACCCAAACATTCCTCAAAAGTGGTACAACAAAGTCAAGGTATAGGAGTGGCCATCACAAAACCCTGACCTCCACATTGTGATGTCACACTGTGATAGACATTTGCAGCTGACCACCAACACATCGACGCCTTCTTTACCATATCATTTCCAGCACAGAATTCTATTAAACAAAAACGTTTTGTCTGGCGTAAGAGTGCAGTCTAGAATCTGCTCGTACTGTACAGTAGGTTTAATCTGTGACTTGTGTTTTGGCATTTAGGGAGCACCTTAATCCAAGTGGGCGACTGCCAGAGGAGGCTGGGCGGTGCTGAGAGAGAGTTTCTGCAGAGCTCATCCATCAGTTTCCTCACACCCCTGCGCAACTTCCTGGAGGGCGACTGGAGGACCATCTCGGTGAGTTTGGCTCCTCTGACCAGCGAACAGATTCAATCCGATGCATAAGTATGATGACTCCCAACCGGTTCTGTGTCATGACCCAGATCTTCCTTTGGACATCAATTGGTGACCCAATGCAGCATTATAATGTTTTCAGTGATTGTCAATCAAACATTGAATTTTGTAAATATTACATGTCATAGCTTGAATAGGAAAACGGACATCTTGGTTTCCAAATGTCTCTTTCAGGGGCTCTGCACTCGACGCAAACCTAATTTCTAATTTCCAATTATTCATAATGGCTCAATACAACTTGGAGGTCAAAATGTATAAACCAACATCTTCTTTCTCAACTAAACAACTTCAGAACAACTGTACAACTCAAGTATACAACATTAACACTTCTTTACTATGTTTTTAAGCAAAATTGATTCTATTTGCTCTCATGAACTGCTGAATGTTATTGCATGAGGACGCTGTTCGCTGGTCATCATCAGATGGCAGAAGAGTAAAATGTGGACAATTTCCTCTTTCATGCTCTAATTAGACTAATGTGTGCATGAACTTCTGCTCTCGCCACACCCCCTTTAGACAGTAGAACTATTGATTTAGTTTATTTGTTATGTTTGTTACATTTGTCATGTCTGTTTTGTATGTGTGTGTGTGTGACCGACCGTGTGTGTGTGTGTGTGTGTGTGTGTGTGACCGACCGTGTGTGTGTGTGTGTGTGTGTGTGTGACCGACCGTGTGTGTGTGTGTGACCGATGTGTGTGTGTGTGTGTGTGTGTGTGTGTGTGTGTGACCGACCGTGTGTGTGTGTGTGTGTGTGTGTGTGTGTGTGTGTGTGTGACCGACCGACCGCGTGTGTGTGACCGACTGACCGCGTGTGTGACCGACCGCGTGTGTGTGTGACCGACCGACCGACCGCATGTGTGTGTGTGACCGACCGACCGACCGCGTGTGTGACAGACCGACCGCGTGTGTGTGTGACCGACCGCGTGTGTGTGTGACCGACTGCGTGTGTGTGTGTGTGTGTGACCGACCGTGTGTGTGACCGACCGTGTGTGTGTGTGAGCGTGTGTGTGTGTGTGTGTGTGACCGACCGTGTGTGTGTGTGTGTGTGTGTGTGTGTGTGTGTGTGTGTGTGACCGACCGTGTGTGAGCGTGTGTGTGACCGACCGTGTGTGAGCGTGTGTGTGACCGACCCTGTGCGTGTTTGTGCGACCCTGTGTGTGTGTGTGTGCGTGCATGTTTGTAAAAAAGAAACTGTCCCAGAGAGACAAATAAGTGTTTGTGAGAGTATCGGAAAGATGCTAAATGTTAGTGAAGTGTTTATAAGCAAAAAACGAAATCATAAATGTAAAAACAAAAATCTGCATAATATTGTGTGTAAAGCCACAGTTGATGCCCTGGACAAAATTGACCTGCGAACACAAAATGGTTATAAAATAGGTGTGAGGTTTATTAATTTGTTTGTCTACACTCGTTGTAAAATATTCCATGTAAAGACTTTATATGTGATTCCATAAAAAGACTTTGATTAATCCTGCATTTATATATAGTCACTATATATCAGTCTAAAAGATTTCCTTCAGAATCGAAGCACACGCTTTTCATGTTTAACTAAAAATTGAATAGCCTAATTTCTTCGGTCAACAGGGAATCGAGTAATTCTGAAAATGAAATGCCATAAACCCTTTGGTCTCATGAAAACAATATCAGAATGAAATGATAATGCCATTAAACAGCTTTTTCACTCCGGAACAATTGAAAGGTACTTCTTTACCACTTTTGGTTCATTCCGTTTTGGTTTTCCTTTCCTTGACCCATTTGTAGTCCCTGATCTTAACTAGGCATATGGTTGACTATGCATATGACTATTTGGTAGTTGCATATTATTATTATTATTATTATTTGCATTTAGCATTGTATAGAATAGACCCACCAGTTAAACCACAGTAGTCATTAAAAGGTTTGCTATAGTGATTCTGATGCACTTATATTCTCTGAGCGTGCACAAATGTCCTCTGCCCCCTCACAGAAAGAGCGGAGACTCTTAGAGAATCGTCGGTTGGATCTGGATGCTTGTAAAGCCCGACTGAAGAAAGCCAAAGCAGCGGAGGCTAAAGCAGCTGTAAGCTCTCATTGTTTTACTCTGTTCTTTACTCTGCTCTCTCCTCTCTCCTCTCCTCTGTCGTCCTGTTGCTATTTGATGACATCACAAAATGCCTGTTTGTGAATATTCAGTGATATCTCTCGTGTTAACTGACACTAACCGTGTGTCTTTGCTTTAACCTTCACAGTGTGAGGGAGAAGTGAGTATCACATTATCCTTTTTCCTGTCTGTTCAGTTTGTTTGCTAGAACAATGGAGTGAAACCTTTTTAGTTTTGTTCCTTTTCATTTTTTCATGCACTGCACTTGCTTTTTCTATAACAAGATCTCCATTTGCATGAAATGATGGAATTCAGTCCTGTTACCACCACAGACATCGGATCAGCAATCAATATGGGTTTTCCAATGACAGACTCTTCATTTGATCCAAAGGGCGTAGCCAGGAAATTTGCTTTTGGGTGGGCCTCGTTAAAAATGAATGGGTCAAGTTTTTGCCCCAAATTATCCTTAACAACAGAAAAGCGGCACATTCAAACAGTTCTTTCACTCTTTCAGAAATCTCAAAATCTCCCAATTTTGGAATGCCCAATTTCTACTACTTAGTAGGTCCTCATGGTGGTGCGGTTACTCAACTCAATCCGGGTGGTGGAGGACGAGTCTCAGTTGCCTCCGCTTCTGAGACCGTCAATCTGTGCATCTGATCACGTGACTCGTTGTGCATGACACCACGGAGACTCGCAGCATGTGGAGGCTCATGCTACTCCCACACACAACTCACCACACGCCCCATTGAGAGAACCACTAATCACCACCACGAGGAGGTTACCCCATGTGACTCTACACTCCCTAGCAACCGGGCCAATTTGGTTACTTAGGAGACCTGGCTGGAGTCACTCAGCACGCCCAGGAATTGACTCGCGACTCAAGGGGTTATAGTTAGCGTCAATACTCGCTGAGATACCCAGACCCCCTCGTCACTCCAAATGTGTGTTCCAGTGAGGCACTTACAATGGAAGTCAATGGGGCCAATATTTGGAGGGTTTAAAGGCATAAATGTGACGCTTATAATTTTATAAAAGCACTTACATTAATTCTTCTGTTAAATCGTGGTGTATTATTTGAGCTTTAAATCGGTTTAAATCATTTTTGCAGTTGTTTTAGGGTTATGCAGTTGTACTTTTGAAACGGTGAGTATTTTAATGTTTACAGATTAAACCCCATCGACTTCCATTCTTAGTGACTCGCTGTAACCTGTAAGAAAAAGGAGGGACGAGTCAAAAGTTATTTTTGTGGTAATCCATATTATGCCACAAATGCTGTCAATTGAGCTCAACTTATATCGAACCCGGAATATTCCTTTAATGACCAGATGATTCATCTCCACCTGAAATATCTGCTGTAAGTAGTTTGTGTTTGTCACGAGGAGTATTAAAACATGTTCCTGTCTGATTTCAGGCTGTGCCAGACTTCCAAGAGACCAGACCGCGTAATTATGTGCTTTCTGCCAGCGCGTCTGCGGTAAGAACACACTGATGTCTGCCTTTACTGAGACACCCACCTACACAAACATGCGCACATTACATTTCCCGTATTAATAGCCATGAGGAGACGTGATCTGTGTATGTTTCAGAATGACATGCTGTCAATGCCACAGTGTGCTTTCAGAGATATGGGATGATGGATATCACTACAGAAATTACAAATGATTATGAAGCTAATTAGTCCAAGGAAAATGGGAAAGATAATCAAATTTTATTACCCCCTAAAAAATTATGAATTACATAACCGCCTACTGATGCTTGTTATCTAACTACTTGAATATTAGGGAAAAAATAAGGGAATATTTTGTTTGTTTTGAGGGGATGGACGCAAACCAAAAGAGTGATGAATCTGGCATAATTACAAAATCGGTTATTATGTAACACTCAAGTTATACATGTTTACAATGTTCACTTCTGATTACCCACCAGGGTTGAGCCAAATTCAGAATTTCAGTTTGAATTGAATTGAATTGGCCACGCCCCACAGGAAGTGGAATTTACTCAATTCAACACCGTCACACAATTCCATTAGTCCACGCATTTTGTGAAATAGAATGATTACATTATTATTTTTGACTAAGTATGACTATTTATTTCCTGGTAGTTAGGATCAAATTTTTTCTTACTTATTAGACCTACTATTTCTCTCTCTATTAAAAAAAATAACCATTGACCCGGTTGCTACTGAGGGTAGCCCGGTTGCTAGGGAGGATAGAGTCACATGGGGTAACCTCCTTGTGGTCGCTATGATGTGGTTCTCGCTCTCGGTGGGGCGTATGGTGAGTTGTGCGCGGATGCTGCGGAGAATAGCGTGAAGCCTCCACACACGCTACGTCTCCATGGTAACGCACTCAACAAGCCACGTGATAAGATGATTGATGGTCTCAGACGCAGAGGCAACTGAGATTCGTCCTCCGCCACCCGGATTGAGGCGAGTCACTACGCCACCACGAGGTCTTTGGGAATTGGACATTCCAAATTGGGAGAAAAAAAATAGCACATTTTCTAATATAGGGTGAATATAAGTAAAGCGACAAAGGACATTTAAACTTGATCCACACTGCATCTATATGCATTTCCTGAAATTATTATTAATCATTACTAAATTAATCTTTGGGTAGTAAACAATTAAAGGGATAGTTCACCCAAAAATTTTAATTCTCTCATCATTTACTCACCCTCATGCCGTCCCGGACGTGTGTGACTTTCTTTCATCTGCTGTAGACAAATGAAGATTTTTAAAAGAATATTTCAGCTCTCTTGGTCCATAGGGGCCAGAACATTTATGTTTCCTTTATGTGCTGATGGTAGTGAGTGGTGGTGGTGGCGTAGTGGGCTAAAGCACATAACTGGTAATCAGAAGGTTGCTGGTTCATTCCCCACAGCCACCACCATTGTGTCCTTGAGCAAGGCACTTAACTCCAGGTTGCTCCGGCGGGGATTGTCCCTGTAATAAGTGCACTGCAAGTCCCTTTGGATAAAAGCATCTGCCAAATGCATAAATGTAAATGTTAAGAAGCTTGTTATGTGCTTTTTGGAGCTTCAAAGTAATCCATAGGACTCCAGTGGTTTAATCCATGTCTTCAGAAGCGATATGATGGGTGTGGATGAGAAACATCAATATTTAAGTCATTTTTCCCCCGTAAATCTTGGCACCAGCAGTCTCCTTGGCAATCATGATTTCATGCTTGATTATGTTTCCCTGCACTATCTAGCACTCTGCGAGCTCTACTAGTAAATGTAATCAATCTATGATCGTTCCTGTAGACTGCAGTTGCATAATGTACACTGAAGGAGGAGTTACATTTAGAAGACATGGATTAAAACACTTATGGGTTACTTATATGCTGCCTTTGTATGCTTTTTGGAGCTTCAAAGTTTTAGATCCTGTTCCATTTTATTAAATGGACCTTCAGAGCTTCTTCTAAAACTCTTAATTTGTGTTCCGCATAAGAAAGAAAGTCATACTCATCCGGGACGGCATGAGGGTGATTAAATGATGAGAGACTTTACATTTTGGGGGGAACTATCCCGTTATCTTTTTGAGGTTTTAAATGGATGGTTTTACTTTGGGATGTGTGGCAGAGCTCATGTCATGACCTCTGGTGGGAAAAGCAATGGTAAAGATAATGACAAATTTGTGGTGAATCTTATGAAGGTTATACAAAGTAAAACCCCAAATGTATCTTCGAAGGTGTAATGTTATGTTATGTGGTGTTTGGATCATAATTCAAAGTGTCCAATACTGTCCCACTTTGCCAAGTTTCTCCCTAGTATATCAAAAACTAAACTATTATTTTAGTTCATTTGGAGTTATGAAAAAGTATTTTAGTCTAGTTTCATTTTTTCCCAATAGTTATTTTAGTGATTTAAAATGATTTTAGTAATGATTTAACTGTAATAACACTGAGATGCAGTTCCACTGTCGTAAAATCAAACTTTATCTCCTTGTGTTATGATGTCAGCTGTACAAAATGCTCGACTGTTTACCCTTTATTGTAATGCTCCCGTTGGTCTTGTCACATTGTGATGACATCATTCTTTGTGTCTCCCTCTGACCAGCTGTGGAATGAGGAGCTTGATAAAGTAAGTGTGACATCACTGTAAATACACATGACATCATTTAGGCTGTAATGTTTTGTTACCATGTGTCTTCTGATTTCGTTTAGTTTCTGAACATTTTAAAGAACTGTTGCCCTAATTTAAAAAAAGCTTTGATGTTGACGAGCCTTTTGTCTGACAGTTAGTTTAAAAGTGTTTCAAGTTTAAAGGATAGAATGAAAGAAAGAACTTGTGTGGGTTTGCTACATTCAAATATTTGAATTATTTGACAGTTTGAGTTGAAATAGTCTTGACCCTTTTGAACATTCTGTCAGTGTCTACATGAGAGTGATGTGGCGTCGCAATGCCTTGTGGCTGTATACATGACATCAAAGTGACTGTTTATTTGCCCTCTTGTTTGCGGGAGTAGCGCTAGTGCGTGCTGCACAAGATCGGACGTGCATCCGTTTACTGTCAGCGTGACTAGGCACGATGCGACAAACGCATCCACTGTAGACCGCATCATTAATGATGATAATGGGAATGCACCGCTCGCATCTAGAGTAGACACGATGTAATGGTGCGTTCACGTGACGTCGTAATTACTGTAATTAAGAGATGGCAACTTGTAGATTCTATTTGGAGCTATTCACTTCCTCAGACCTTGTAAGTTATTCGTTTCTATGGCAATGCTTAAAATGCCAAAAAGGCATCGTTGTTGATAACAGCTAAATGTTTATCACTAAACATTTACATTTCTCCCCAATGTGTAACGCCCAATTCCCATTGCGCTCCAAGTCCTCGTGGTGGCGTAGTGACTCGCCTCAATCAGGGTGGCGGAGGACGAATCTCAGTTCCCTCCACGTCTGAGAACGTCAATCCTTGCATCTTATCCTGTGGCTTGTTGAGCACGTTACCACGGAGACATAACGCGTGTGGAGGCTTCATGCTGTTCTCCGCGGCATCCACGCACAACTCGCCATGCGCCCCACTGAGAGCGAGAACCACATTATAGCGACCATGAGGAGGTTACCCCATGTGACTCTACCCTCCCTAGCAACCGGGCCAATTTGGTTGCTTAGGAGACCTGACTGGAGTCACTCAGCATGCCCTGGATACAAACTCGTGACTCCAGGTGTGATAGTCAGCGTCAATACTCGCTGAGATACCCAGACCCCCACATTATTTCCTTTCTAAATGTTCTTGAAAAACGACAAAAAAAAAAATGCTCCCGGCATCAATGGCTTAATAAAATGGCATGTCAAACAGACATATGTGTTATCTACGCTCAGCTGTTGAGTCATTTAAAAAAAAAAGAAATTACTTTTAATTTTGCATTACAGTAATGTCAATGAGATTGCACTCAATGCTGAGAATTTGGGGGGTGGTTTAGAAAATTGTCTTAAAAATAATGCAATGTCTCTCTCTCTCTCTCTCTCTCTCAGGCAGAGCATGAATTGCGTGTTGCGCAATCAGAGTTTGACAGACAGGCAGAGGTCACGCGACTGCTCCTCGAAGGCATCAGCAGCACACACGTCAGTCCAGTTTACACAATACACACCTGAACAGACGGGTTATATTGAGCGTTTGTTTGAATTGTATAATGTTAAGTAAACATGCAATTTTAAACCGATAAATCTCATTGTGTTTAGAATCAGCTTTCAAAACAATCTTTCAAATATAAACGTTTCTAAATCTCAATGGCAGAGCAGTACAGACTAAACATAGTTCATAATGTCCATGAATGTCCTCTTGAAGTCTGTTTGCACTGCACGCTCTGGGTTTAAAGAGAAAGAGCGTCTTTTGTGTCTGCGCAGGTGAATCATCTGCGCTGTCTGTGTGAGTTTGTGGAAGCGCAGGCGGTGTATTATAAACAGTGTCATCAGTACATGCAGGAGCTGCAGAGAGAGATGGGCAGGTGAGCACATGTTGCGTCCTATTTGACATGGTTAATAGATTATGCATATAACAAATAACATTAAAGGAATATTCCGGGTTCAATACAAGTTGAGCTCAATCAACTGCATTTGTAGCATAATGTTGATTACAACAAAAATGTATTTTGACTCGTCCCTCCTTTTCTTTACAAAAGCACAAATGTGTGATTCAGTGAGACACTTACAATGGAAGTCAATAGGGTTTAATCTGTAAATGTTAAAATACTCACTGTTTCAAAAGTATAGACACAAGACGTAAACATTATGTGTGTTAACATGATTTTACTGTGTTTAAAACATTTACTAACCACATCTGTGTGAAGTTATAGACTATTTAACAGCTAGATAGGGAAAGTTTGTCAAGACAACTTTGATGTTGGCTTAGACAGACAGCGACAGTCAGCCTGAGACAGTTAGATTGTTAGACAGACAGATAGTACAGTTTAGACAGCGACAGTCAGACAGCGAGTCAGTCAGACAGCAGTCAGACAGACAGCGAGTCAGTCAGACAGACAGCGAGTCAGTCAGACAGACATACAGACAGACAGTCCGTCAGACAGACCAAGAGAGATACAGACAGACAGCGAGTCAGTCAGACAGACAGACAGCGAGTCAGACAGACAGACAGACGAGACAGACAGACAGACAGACAGCGACAGTCAGACAGAGTCAGACAGACAGTCAGACAGCGAGTCAGTCAGACAGACAGTCAGACAGCGAGTCAGTCAGACAGACAGACAGCGAGTCAGACAGACAGACATACAGACAGATAGTCCGTCAGTCAGACCAAGAGAGATACAGTCAGACAGACAGGAGTCAGTCAGACAGACAGGGAGTCAGTCAGACAGTCAGACAGACTGAGAGAGGGAGGGAGTCAGTCAGACAGACAGACTGAGAGAGCGAGTCCGTCAGTCAGACAGACAGCGAGTCAGTCAGACAGACAGACAGACAGCGAGACAGACAGACAGACATACAGACAGACAGACAGTCCGTCAGTCAGACCAAGAGAGATACAGACAGTCAGACAGACAGGAGTCAGTCAGACAGACAGGAGTCAGTCAGACAGTCAGACAGACAGAGAGGGAGGGAGTCAGTCAGACAGACAGACTGACTGACAGACTGAGAGAGAGTCCATCAGTCAGACCAAGAGAGACAGACTGAGAGAGATCGAGTCCGTTAGTCAGACCAAGAGAGATACAGACAGACAGACAGACAGACAGACAGTCAGTCAGTCAGTCAGACAGACAGACAGACAGACTGAGAGAGTCCGTCAGTCAGACCAAGAGAGAGATACAGACAGACAGACAGACAGACAGACAGAGACTGAGAGAGTCCGTCAGTCAGACCAAGAGAGAGATACAGACAGACAGTCAGTCAGACAGAGAGTCAGTCAGTCAGTCAGACAGAGAGTCAGTCAGTCAGTCAGACAGACAGAGAGAATAGAAAGAGAGAAGAGACAGTTATGGCCTTGTGTGGGTTTGTTTACATTTGTTTACATTACCATAATATGTTTGTGGTAATAATCATTATGCCACATGCTATTAATTGAGCTCAACTCGTATTGAACCCGGAATATTCCTTCAAGCTGTGTTGAAATGTTTTTTTTTGTTGAAACTTAGTTAATGAACGTTTTATACAATTTAAACGTGCATGTTCTTCATATTTTGCTCACTATAATTGCAGTGCTCTTGGATCTTACATTGACTTTTTATAACTTTTGCACTTGGAAAAGGTATAATTCACCCTAAAAATAAAATGAATGTCAATCCAAACCTATATGACTCTCTCTCTTCCATGGAACACAAATATTTTAGGCAGAATGACAGCCTCAGTCACCATTCACTTCCATTGTATGGAAAAAAGATAAACAGTTGAACATTCTGCTTAACATCTCATTTTATGTTCCACAGAAGACTGAAAGTCACATGCATTTGAAACGACATCAGGATGTCAAAGTGGTCTTTTTTGGGTGAACTATTCCTTTAATTGTTTTGAGATAATTAAGTTAGCGTCCTTTCCCCATCTATCTGCCCTCAGTTCCAGCGGAGATGTGTGAGTATCGACTTTGTTGTCTTGTTAGTGGACACACTAGTCCGTGCAAAGGCCACAGTGGGGTCACCGTATCTCTTCATAAATCTTCTTTCTCATCCCGCCGGCAGCCCATCTGCTGTCCCGCCGCTAAATTCGCAGACTCCACTGGAAACAGACGCTCTGCAGATCGAGGAGGTGCAGCCACCCGCAAGCGGCACGCGCAACGCCAAAGTTCTGTACGACTACGACGCCGCAGATTCCAGCGAGCTCTCGCTGCGGGCTGACGAGGTGAGAGGACGATTTGTGGAAGATACAAAAAAAATTAGGTCTGTGGAAAAATATCACTTGTCTCAAGTCAAAGTCTGCTGGTTTCAAGCGTTTTGGAGGTTTTCCTTCCTCATGTAGCCTGTAGCTAAGTGGCGCTTTCACAACTGTCCCATCCGTTTATGACCGTTGTGACGAGGAGGGGGGCGTGGCCAGGCCGTGATGGTGCACGACTCAGCTGATCAGCGGGAGAGCGAGATAAAGGGGAGCCAGAGACGGCAGTTTGAGAGAGAGACGAACGCGGCCGCTGTGTGTGTTTTATGTTGTTTTAAGTTGAGTTTGGCGTTAAAGTTTACGTTGACCGCTCAGTCGGTTCCCGCCGCCTCCTCGCCCACCTTTACCCCGTCACAATCGTTTTTCCACATTAATGTGAGAACGAGAAAGAATACAAATTAAATACTGCATTTTTTTAGGAGTGCCAACCCTTCTATATTTTGTGGCTATTATTATTTCTGGAGTTTTTGCAAAGTGTGTTTGTGTTTTTCATTTCTGCGTTTTCGTGCTAATAACTGATATGCCGACGTTTTTAATTTGGTCAATAATTGTCCGCTAAATATTTGCAGAGTGCACGTTATTCTCTAGAAATAAAATGTATCATAATCGCTTTCTCTGCCTCTAAAACAACTTTTCTGATGATGTAATCAAGTTTTTGTGGATGGACACATTATATTAGTCACACATTTATGAGATCTTGTGCCGTGGTGAATAACGTGTAACATGGTTGTAAAGAACTCTGAATAGTTTAACTCAAAATAGAAAAAAGTCTCCACAAAAAAGTGGGATTTAAAACGGAGATGTCCAAAATATTCATCTTTATTGCAAATGTACAATCACGTGCTTTGTGCATAGAAAAGACGCAAACGTTTTGGTTCCAGCGGGAGTATAAATGGGAGATAAATGGGTGTGAAGTGAACTAGACAAATAATAATAACCTAAAATGTCTTTCCCAATCCTAATGGATAACATTCATTGCAGCCCTTACTTCATTTCTTGCTAAATATAAAACGTTCCCTCTAAAATGTGTCACATTCCAGATTCCACATTCCATAATAGCATTTAAATCATGTTAAGGCATTTTTGTTTACATTTGCTAGTTTAAATTAAAGACTGTTTGTAATTTGACTGTTTCTGTGTTTTGATTGGACGATCAGCTGATTACGGTGTACACAGTGCCTGGAATGGACTCTGATTGGCTGATTGGAGAAAAAGGAAACCAGAAGGGAAAAGTGCCTGTTACATATCTGGAGCTGTTGAGCTAGAGAGGACACACACACACACACACACACACACACACACACACACACACACACACACACACACACACACACACACACACACACACACACACACACACACACACACAGTGATGTCTGTCTGCTTAAAAAGGTACGTTTATTGAAAATCAAACTACTAATTGTGTGTTCAAATGCATGCCAGGATATAATAGTGGTCTGGGCTTAATATTTTCTCCTCAGTTTTATTTTTTTATATTACAATGTTGTCATAATGTCTCTACAAGGCTGACATGAATTGATTTTGCCTAAAGCTCATCGATATGGGCAGACGTTGAGTGGAAATCAGACCGTATTGATCTCATTAATACCAAGGTATTATCCATTCAGGTTTAGAGAACATTCACAGAATGTTTTAATTTTCTTTTAGCGATCATATTAAAATTGATACTATTAACAACACGGTTGCGTTTCAGACTCGTGTTAAATCACACAAATATTCTCTGGGACACAAAAGCCATCCCTCATAATTAATAATTCATTCACAAATGCTAGAAACATCCACTCATGATGGAAAGATGGAAATGTTTGACTGGTTTTGCACTAGAAGCTTCTAAGCCTTCCATTTAGAGAATACAGACCTTTAGTCGGGTTCTCCTGAAATTAGAAGCTTAATATTAAACGTTCAAAGGTTTGTGCTGTTTAACCGCTTCCATATTTGCACCGTCACCAACACTCGTAAAGCCTAAATGCCCCACTGCCTTAACAACATCTGATAGAACTCATAAATCACTGCAAATGTGGTTGTTTCCCTTTCACAGCCTTTTACAAAATAACGTCCCTTGAGGTCAAATATTTCTAATGTCACAGAATGATGGAAACCGGAATATGAGTGTCATTCCAGCCTTAAATGCATCATGGATGAAACTTTGTTTTTTCCTGTATGAAGAACCCGTGCACCAATCCCTGCTCTTTCCTCTCGGAGCTTTAAAAGCCATTAAAAGAAGCAAAGTTGATCCATTCTGTAAGTGGAGAAACCTCAAAACAACTGGTCAAATAATTGTTCTGTATGTGTTGTTACGACTATTGTTTTGATGTTATTGCCTCATTCCATTGTTCTTTTAAACTAGTTTTTTCATGCACGTTTGCTCTCGGTCCAAAAAACTATACTTGACTGGACTATTTAAATGCTCTGTTTTATTGTATGAGATAGCAGTAATATTTATTTATCATTGAAAATGTGTTTCCTCTGTTTTGAGAGTTTATATGCTGTCTGCGCCGTCACTGGTGCATAGCTCAACCCTTTGTTGCTTCTGTTTTTTAGCTTGTAAAATCACTTTATTTAAGATTTTTGAGTGCCAAAGTGCAGCTAAAGATTTAGATGTTGTGTTCATTGTGCATTATTTAATGTATTTTATTTCTCTGTTTTTATTCTTGTATTTTAAATGATTATGGGTTATGTATAAGGGCCAAAAATGGACCTCATGAAAATACAACATTTTGAAAGTAATGCATTATCCATGTTCTGAATGTAATACTTGCATACTACTTACTGAATACTGCGCTTTATACACTACTGCCTACTATTTCTAGTATGTGAAACAGTAGGCATTACGCAACAATTTGCAAAGAGAAGGCTACATTTGCGCAATTCAATTTGATGTAATTTTGTTATGAAATTGAAATGTGTAAATTAAAAAAAAATGGCTGAATCATTTTTTTTGAGTGTTGTTGTCATATGACATCCAGTTATCATGTTGGGAATAAATAGGGATATTTGATAATTTTGTGTAATTATGTCTTCACATTTTGCGATCCTGATAAAGTTTGCTGTAATAATTACATCTGGTTTATTCGTCACAGGTCGGCCACTCTGCATTGTCATATACATGCCATTTATGTATACTTCATAAATAGTACGAGTAGTAGTGTAGTATTTTATTCTGAACATAGCTCTTGTTTTTGAGAGTCAACTTCTCGTCTGCCGTGTCAATATCTGTTGGACAATTGTGTATGTTTTCCTGCTGTCTGTTACTCTTCAGTGTATTTATTGGCGGCTCTCCAAGCCATGCGGAGAGATTCAAGCTTAGTAGAATATAATAAAAGTCCTCTTTTTTTGACATGTAACTCTCAAGGTCTTCACTGATATTGTAAACATAAACTGCATTGTGCTATTGGATGTTATTTTTATGTATTTATTTTAATTCAGCTTTTCAGACCGATATTTAAAAACTAGTGCTCAATACAAACACGTGGGTAGCAGTTACATATGATGGTCGTCTTCAAATTTAACAAAGGAACAAGGTGCAGGTTTAAATTTCTGGGAACGAATTTGATAGAATTGTAATTGTTAAATTGATGGATCCAACATGCTGTTATTCTTTAAACATTGTTTAGGGATTTGTTTTTTTAAATGCCTAAATTGAGACCAAAATTTCTAAAACGATTTCATCCAAGAATTTTCAAGTCGGCACAGACCTTCAGACTGTTCTGTATTAGTGTGTTAGGGTTGCACTGTATACGTGATCACACTAACAAAATATTGCACTACCAAAAATTTTAAAATGGTACGATATCATATTGTTAATTTCGGTAACATATTAAAAGCATGCTGCCATTAGCAAAATGTAATGTGAGAGTTTTGAGATGAAATCAAAGATCATTTGAAATTAATAATAATAAAAAAGCCTCAATATGTCCAAGTGTGATCATTAAACAGCACAAGGATGGCATTTATTTAAATAATATACAGCCACATGCGCTGCGCTCCACAGTATGAATAAGAGTCACGAACAAACGCAACACACACTACTAATGCTTGATTTTCATGCAGTGTGTCCAATAGTATCCATCTGCAGAGTCACAGATCAGTGTGTTGTGTGTATAAAAGGCTGTGAACTCTATAATGAACTCTTTCACCATTGCAGCTCTGAGATTTCAGCTCGTGAGTCGCAGGAAGCTTGATATAACAAACTCTTCACAAAAGTCAAAGAGCTTTCAAAATAAAAGTCCTGCTGAAATGCGAACTCTATTTAACTTATTGCGTGAAATTGAAGACATTATGACAGAAAAAGTTTACTTCTGTATAAAGTGTAATATTCAAAGCAGTCGCAATAATACTAATAGTAACAATAATATAATATGAAATGGTTATATTGTTAGTATTATTATATCTGTTAGCGATCACCTAAGCACGTTGTGATTCAGCCATGGCAGCCTTTTGGCCTGGATAATCACATTAATACTGTAAAGCTCTGGTTTGCATCTCCATTTTATTTTATTATTATTATTATATTTTCATTTGATTAAAGCTGTACAGTTTATACATCAAAAATCTGATTTATTTAAATTTGTTGCCCAAGTATCGAGTTAATATCTATACCAAGGTACCAGGACTGGTATCATACCAAAGCCCATATTTTGGTATCGGAGCAACCTTACTGGGAACTGACTTACAGTTTTCGCACAGCGGAAAAATCCCATGGATTTACGTGTACGGAATGTTCAAATAGACCAATGGAATGCTTGAAAATGCTTTAATGCTCCAACGATAAACAATTCAAATGTAAACAATCCCACAAAAAGACTTTAATTAGCTTTTTCTTGTCTGACAATCTATGTGACTGACGATCGCTCTATCTGTCTGTCTGACTGTTCAAAATATCTGTCTGTCTATCAATATCTGTCTGTCTTTCTATCTTGTCTGTTTGTCTTCTCAAAATATCTCTGTCTGTCTATCTACTCAACTGCCTGCCTGTCTGTCTCTTGATCTACTCAAATGTCTGTCTGTCTACTCAAAATATCTCTGTCTATCAATATCTGTCTGTCTGTCTCCTCAAAATATCTGTCTGTCTGTCTGTCTATTGATCTACTTAAAATGTCTCAGTCTTTTTATCTATTCTGTCTATCTACTCAAACTGTCTGTCTTCTCAACATATCTGTCTGTTTACGCAAAATATTTGTATGTCTGTCTGTCTATTGATCTCAATGTCTGTCTGTCTGTCTGTCTATCTATCTAGTCTGTCTGTCTACTCAAAATATCTCTATCTACTCAAACTGTCTGTCTTCTCAACATATCTGTCTGTTGATCTCAATGTCTGTCTGTCTGTTGATCTCAATGTATGTCTGTCTGTCTGTCTGTCTGTCTATCTATCTAGTCTGTCTGTCTACTCAAAATATATCTATCTACTCAAACTGTCTGTCTTCTCAACATGTCTGTCTACGCAAAATACCTGTCTGTCTATTGATCTCAATGTCTGTCTGTCTGTCTGTCTAGTCTGTCTGTCTACTCAAAATATCTCTATCTACTCAACTATCTGTCTTTAACTATCTGTCTGTCTGTCTATTGATCTATTCAGAATGTCTGTCTGTCTGTCTATCTATCTAGTCTGTCTGTCTACTCAAAATATCTGTATGTCTGTCTGTCTGTCTATTGAGCTCAATGTCTGTCTGTCTATCTAGTCTCTGTCAACTCAAAATATCTCTTATCTACTCAACTATCTGTCTTTAACTATCTGTCTGTCTGTCTGTCTATTGATCTATTCAGAATGTCTGTCTGTCTATCTACTCAACTGTCTGTCTATGCAAAATATCTGTCTGTCTGTCTGTTGATCTCAGTATCTGTCTGTCTTTCTATCTAGTCTGTCTGTCTACTCAAAATATCTCTGTCTATCTGCCTGCTCAGTCTGTCTCTCTGTCCGTCTGTCTATTGATCTCAACATCTGTCTGTCTGTCTTTCTATGTCTATTTTAAACGTTCAGACAAGGCGTCAAAGTTAGTCCTAAAACTCTGAAAACACTGATGAAATGAGAGCAATGATGGGATTGATTACATAGAAAGACTTCAAATACATTCTGTTCATGTTCCTGAGAGAGTTACTATTATTGCTGTAGAAACGTTTAACATTACACAGTTTTGTATTTTATTCATCTGTATTTCTATGCACAGAGTGCAATCACCACATAAATAATCCAGCCCACAAACACACATACACCGAGCATTAAACTGAACATAACAAGAAGACGAGCCTTCTGGGATGTTTTCTCCGCTTCGTGGATATCACCCCTCGCCAAAGCAGCACGGGTCTGCACAGAGGTCAGAGGTCAGTAGCAATCCATAATACAAGTATATCAGTACGAGCATAATTATTATAATAATGTGTGTGCTTGCAAGCCAGCACTGGATCAATATTCTGCATTAACAGCATTTATACTCCTAATGCATTTTCTCAATTTTCTGCTACAAATTCGAGCTTGAACTATTTAACATACAGACATCAAACTTTTTATTTTTAAAGTATTTGTTGCACAGAGTTTGCGTGCACTATGTATATGTAGGTATGCATTATATATCAGTTGCTTACTTCATAAGAATACATGACTGCGACGAGACCACTCATTATACAGCAGAAGATGGTGATGAGGAGAGACTCCACCAGGTAATCTTTGGGTAACGGCGGCTGCTCTTCTCCCAGCGGAGGTCCGTTCATGTACTGAAATGCAGATTTAGAGATTTAGAAGTTCTGCTGCGTCATATCTAGTGTCATACAGAGGAAAGTGAGGTAAAATCCCCAATACTAATAGTCATTAGTCACATGATTTATCCAAAGCAACTTGGTTACTTATAATAAGGGGTTCCATCCAAAACTAATATGACCTCTTTATCCCTTAAATTTGTCTTTATTTTGTCTTTAAAAATGATTACATACCTCCGGTGTGACCTGGCACATATATCTGTCACAAATAGCCCAGATTGTGTCAAATTTTCAAAGCGTTTTCAAGACATTCATTACTTTCACACTGTAATTTCATGAGATGCAACTGGCTGTCAAACACACATCAAGCTAGTCGTAATGCATAAGATACCCAGAAGCGACATGATTGTATTTAAAGGCACGTTTTGACTCTAAATAGCGCACAACTTGGATCATTTCAGTAGTACACCTAAATGAAAACAGCCAAATTATACCGTTCATGTGTTAAACTTGCTATAGTTTACTTCCACGTTGCCACCTTGAGTAAGAAATAGCATGTATGATATGTGTGTACATGCATGTGGGATTCTGATAATTCACCATTGTCACACAGAAAGTCAATGTGAAATAGTATTCATTTGTATTGAAATAAATGAAGAAATAGAGAAATATTGTTAGATATTATATAATAATAAAATCACGATTTATGGAAGCAAAAAAAAAAAAAAAACGATACTATTACACATCTCTGTTCTTAAATGAACCAGTCCACTTTTGGTAAGTAAGCACTTTTAAATTTGTATTTTTTTTTTTTGCAATTTTTTTTTTTACGCTATTCATAAGGAAAGGGTGAAGAATACTAAAGATGTGTGGGCATAACTCCAAAAAATGGTGGTGGGATGAGGTCCCAGGTCACTAAAGACCCGAGGTAGGCATTGAAGTGGTAAATTTCTTTTTTAAGAGTGCGATGGCGAGATTATGCCTAGCTTCATGTATATATATGTGTGTGTATATATATATATATATATATATACACACACACACACTTGCAATCAAAATTATTCAACCCCCTAGACCATAAGTATTTACAAAGGTAACCTTTTCTAATGACCCAGAATAAAAAAAAAAATCCCATTTTCTCCCCAATTTGCCCAATTCCCACTACTTAGTAGGTCCTCGTGGTGGTGCGGTTGCTCGCCTCAATCCGGGTGGCGGAGGACGAGTCTCAGTTGCCTCCGCTTCTGAGACCGTCAATCCGCGCTCGCATCTTATCACGTGACTCGTCGTGCATGACACCGCGGAGACTCATAGCATGTGGAGGCTCATGCTACTCTCCACGATCCACACACAACTCACCACACGCCCCATTGAGAGCGAGAACCACTAATCACCACCACGAGGAGGTTACCCCATGTGACTCTACACTTCCTAGCAACCGGGTCAATTTGGTTGCTTAGGAGACCTGACTGGAGTCACTCAGCACGCCCTCGATTCAAACTCGCAACTCTAGGTGTGATGGTCAGTGTCAATACTCGCTGAGATACCCAGACCCCCGAACCAGAATTTTGAAAGATTACATCTATATCAGTTGAGTGACGTTCAAAGTAGTCATAGTGTGAATATATATAACCTGTCACAATAATAATAAATAATCTGTCACAAAAGCTAATAGAGGAGATTATTTCATGGCTAAAAGTACATTTCCAAGGCACTTCAATTTCCAATAGACAAAGTTGGCAGCACCATTCATATATTTTTAAAATATGGTACAACTGCAGCCTTCTTGGGTGTGAAAGAAAGCAGAACTTCACCGAAGGAAATGTTGACTTGAATGTTCAAGAAGGAATTTGGGAATACCTGTGGAGACGTGTGACACTAAACTGAAAATTAGTTTTAGACCCATGGGTCAGCAGTACGTCTGGAGGAAGAAAGGCAAGGTGATGATAAGAACGACACCATCCCCACGGTCAAGTATGGAGGTGGGCCAGTCCTGTTATGGGGGTGTTTTGCGGTTATCCTGACTATGTGACTGACGTCATGGATTCTTTCAGGTATTGGACCATTTTGGCAAAAATGTGATTCATTGTGTGTGTAAATTGAAGCTTGGTGATCACTGGACTTTCCAGCAAGACAAATAACACCAAGGATATCCATCCATCTTCAACTGCTTATCCGAAGTTGGGTTGCGGGGGCAGCAGCTCCAGCAGGGGGCCCCAAACTTCCCTATCCCGAGACACATTAACCAGCTCTGACTTGGGGACCCCGAGGCGTTCCCAGGCCAGTGTGGAGATGTAATCTGTCCACCAAGTCCTGGGTCTTCCCCAACGCCTCCTCCGATCTGGACATGCCTGAAACACCTCCCTAGGGAGGCGGCAAGGGGAATCCTTACCAGATGCCAAAACCACCTCAACTGACTCCTTTCGACGCAAAGGAGCAGCGGCTCTACTCCGAGCTCCTCACGGATGACTGAGCTCCTCATCTCTAAGGGAGAAGCCCGCCACCCTTCTGAGGAAGCCCATTTCGGCCGCTTGTACTCGCGACCTAGTTCTTTCGGTCATGACCCAGCCTTCATGACCATAGGTGAGGGTAGGAACAAAAATTGACCGGTAGATCGAGAGCTTTGCCTTCCGGCTCAGCTCTCTTTTCATGACAACGGTGCGATAGAGCGAGTGCAATACCGCCCCCGCTGCCCCGATTCTCCGGCCAACCTCCTGCTCCATTGTCCCCTCACTCGTGAACAAGACCCCCGAGGTACTTGAACTCCTTCACTTGGGGCAATACCTCCTTCCCTACCCGGAGTACGCACTCCATCGGTTTCCTGCTGAGAACCATGGCCTCAGATTTAGAGGTGCTAATCCTCATCCCAGCTGCTTCCCACTCGACTGCCAAGCCATCCAGTGAGAGCTGAATGTCACGGACCGATGATGACATAAAGACTGAGGATATCCAAGTTGTCCAAATTGTGGTTCAGGGATGGGTCGTAGACTGTCCTTGAATTGTCCTTTTCAGTCCATTGAAAGTCTTTGTTGGGATTTCAGTGAAGCAGTGGCAACACAGAAACCAAAGAATGTCAATGAGCTGGAATCCAGAGATGATTTAATTTGGGGGTTGAATATTTTTGTTCATTTGTCTTGCCTTGCAACGTATATATGTGAGACCATTTTTTTAATCTCACAGGATAATCAAATAGTTCAAAATGTGTTGTGAGCATAGCTAGAGGCTAGAGTAGAGAAATGTATGTCTAAGTGTCAAATGTAAAATAGTACTCTTACTATAGTATATGATGGGTAGGTGGATGGCGGCAAGAAGGGGGGCTGGTAGAAAGCGGGTGGATTTGCCCTTGGCTGGCATGCGATCACAGGCTGGTTGGGGTAATGAGGCATTACATAGGGGTACATGAGGTATGCTGTTTTCGGGTCTGGTGGGCTGTATGGAGGTGGGTCCATCGAGGGGTTCAGAGAGAGTCTAGTGGCTGGACCCTCACCCTCATGTGGATCTGGCACTCCCTCCATGGTCATCCTCTCGAGTGTGTATACTGAGTGGAGTGTGTGTGTGCTGTCCGTGTCAAATGCCAGGTTCAGTGTCCGGTTGCTGTCTGTCTCATACGCCAGGTGGCCCGTTTGATTTCTGTCAGTGTCATCGGCAGGATGGGCTGTTTGGATGCTGTCACCATCGGTTACTGGGTGGGCGGTCTGGATGCCGTCCGGGCCGCTGGTGAGGATGCTGACCGAGTCGTATGCTGGAGCCCTGGGTAAGGTCGTGACCCTTCTCTGCCCACAGGAAGGGGAATCGCCAAAGGATCCAGGAGCCCCTCGATGGAGCCGTCTCGGATCGTTGGGAATGTTTGGTGAAGTGTCTGATGATAGAAGAACAGACAAAGAGTTTAACTTTTAAAGACATATTTTATTTTAGGAAGCCATTAGTTATGACATTTCTAGGGTGAATTTTAGAAAAACAGCAAAATTGCAACATCGGGCATTTATGATTGCAAAATTTCACTACTGATTTTTTTTTTAGAAAGCAGACAGAAGTATTAAATTCACAACACAATTCAACACACTGTAGGTATATATGTATATGTATATATTAGGGCTGTCAATCGATTAACATTTTTAATAGAATTAATTACATGGTGTCCCGATTAATTAATCTTGATTAATCGCATATACAAATATTTGATGAGAAAGCCCCTCATATAACAATAATTCAATATATATATATATATACATACAGTCAGGTCCATAAATATTGGGACATCGACACAATTCTAATCTTTTTGGCTCTATACACCACCACAATGGATTTGAAATGAAACGAACAAGATGTGCTTTAACTGCAGACTTTCAGCTTTAATTTGAGGGTATTTACATCCTAATCAGGTGAACGGTGTAGGAATTACAACAGTTTGTATATGTGCCTCCCACTTTTTAAGGGACCAAAAGTAATGGGACAGATTAACAATCATAAATCAAACTTTCACTTTTTAATACTTGGTTGCAAATCCTTTGCAGTCAATTAAAGCCTGAAGTCTGGAACGCATAGACATCACCAGACGCTGGGTTTCATCCCTGGTGACTGCAACTGTCTTCAGTTTCTGCTTGTTCTTGGGGCATTTTCCCTTCAGTTTTGTCTTCAGCAAGTGAAATGCATGCTCAATCGGATTCAGGTCATTTGATTGACTTGGCCATTGCATAACATTCCACTTCTTTCCCTTAAAAAACTCTTTGATTGCTTTCGCAGTATGCTTCGGGTCATTGTCCATCTGTACTGTGAAGCGCCGTCCAATGAGTTCTGAAGCATTTGGCTGAATATGAGCGGATAATATTGCCTGAAACACTTCAGAATTCATCCTGCTGCTTTTGTCAGCAGTCACATCATCAATAAATACAAGAGAACCAGTTCCATTGGCAGCCATACATGCCCACGCCATGACACTACCACCACCATGCTTCACTGATGAGGTGGTATGCTTTGGATCATGAGCAGTTCCTTTCCTTCCCCATACTCTTCTCTTCCCATCACTCTGGTACAAGTTGATCTTTGTCTCATCTGTCCATAGGATGTTGTTCCAGAACTTTGAAGGCTTTATTTTAGATGTTGTTTGGCAAACTCTAATCTGGCCTTCCTGTTTTTGAGGCTCACCAATGGTTTACATCTTGTGGTGAACCCTCTGTATTCACTCTGGTGAAGTCTACTCTTGATTGTTGACTTTGACACACATACACCTCCTGGAGAGTGTTCTTGATCTGGCCAACTGTTGTGAAGGGTGTTTTCTTCACCAGGGAAAGAATTCTTCGGTCATCCACCACAGTTGTTTTCCGTGGTCTTCCGGGTCTTTTGGTGTGGCTGAGCTCACCGGTGCGTTCTTTCTTTTTAAGAATGTTCCAAACAGTTGATTTGGCCACACCTAATGTTTTTACTATCTCTCTGATGGGTTTGTTTTGATTTTTCAGCCTAATGATGGCTTGCTTCACTGATAGTGACAGCTCTTTGGATCTCATATTGAGAGTTGACAGCAACATATTCCAAATGCAAATAGCACACTTGAAATGAACTCTGGACCTTTTATCTGCTCCTTGTAAATGGGATAATGAGGGAATAACACACACCTGGCCATGGAACAGCTGAGCAGCCAATTGTCCCATTACTTTTGGTCCCTTAAAAGTGGGAGGCACTTATACAAACTGTTGTAATTCCTACACCGTTCACCTGATTTGGATGTAAATACCCTCAAATTAAAGCTCAGTTCATTTAATTTCAAATCCATTGTGGTGGTGTATAGAGCCAAAAAGATTAGAATTGTGTCGATGTCCCGATATTTATGGACCTGACTGTGTATGCATGCTATGTATACACGCACCTAAAGGATTATTAGGAACACATACTAATACTGTGTTTGACCCCCTTTCGCCTTCAGAACTGCCTTAATTCTACGTGGCATTGATTCAACAAGGTGCTGAAAGCATTCTTTAGAAATGTTGGCCCATATTGATAGGATAGCATCTTGCAGTTGATGGAGATTTGTGGGATGCACATCCAGGGCACGAAGCTCCCGTTCCACCACATCCCAAAGATGCTCTATTGGGTTGAGATCTGGTGACTGTGGGGGCCATTTTAGTACAGTGAACTCATTGTCATGTTCTAGAAACCAATTTGAAATGATTCGAGCTTTGTGACATGGTGCATTATCCTGCTGGAAGTAGCCATCAGAGGATGGGTACATGGTGGCCATAAAGGGATGGACATGGTCAGAAACAATGCTCAGGTAGGCCGTGGCATTTAAACGATGCCCAATTGGCACTAAGGGGCCTAAAGTGTGCCAAGAAAACATCCCCCACACCATTACACCACCACCACCAGCCTGCACAGTGGTAACAAGGCATGATGGATCCATGTTCTCATTCTGTTTACGCCAAATTCTGACTCTACCATCTGAATGTCTCAACAGAAATCGAGACTCATCAGACCAGGCAACATTTTTCCAGTCTTCAACTGTCCAATTTTGGTGAGCTCTTGCAAATTGTAGCCTCTTTTTCCTATTTGCAGTGGAGATGAGTGGTACCCGGTGGGGTCTTCTGCTGTTGTAGCCCATCCGCCTCAAGGTTGTGTGTGTTGTGGCTTCACAAATGCTTTGCTGCATACCTAGGTTGTAACGAGTGGTTATTTCAGTCAAAGTTGCTCTTCTATCAGCTTGAATCAGTCGGCCCATTCTCCTCTGACCTCTAGCATCAACAAGGCATTTTCAGCCCACAGGACTGCCGCATACTGGATGTTTTTCCCTTTTCACACCATTCTTTGTAAACCCTAGAAATGGTTGTGCGTGAAAATCCCAGTAACTGAGCAGATTGTGAAATACTCAGACCGGCCCGTCTGGCACCAACAACCATGCCACGCTCAAAATTGCTTAAATCACCTTTCATTCCCATTCTGACATTCAGTTTGGAGTTCAGGAGTTTGTCTTGACCAGGACCACACCCCTAAATGCATTGAAGCAACTGCCATGTGATTGGTTGATTAGATAATTGCATTAATGAGAAATTGAACAGGTGTTCCTAATAATCCTTTAGGTGAGTGTATATATATATATATGTATGTGTGTGTGTGTGTGTATGTATATATGTTTTTGTATATATATTTATGTATATATAATAATCTTCATAGTGAAACAGGAATGAAAATATGATTTTGCTAGTAAAATCATAACAACTACAATCTATAGTAAAACAATGGTAACTATACAGTATACTATATTATAACCATGGCTACAATATTACTAAAGAAATACCAAGGTGCCCTAGCGCCGCTTGATGACACAATAGAGCTGCAAGATATTTGAAACCTCACTGAAAGAGCCCATCGTTGCAGGAAACTCGGCTCGAGGAGAAACCTCCATGAATTATTCAGCCTGGACATACTGTACAAGCCCCTTTTAAAGCACTGAAATACAAATCATTAAAAGTGATCAGGTTTGAATGGTCATTCTTTGAGATGTTCACTAGTGACCCATTTTACATCTTGCTGTAGAGATGAAGAACTGATTCATTTAGTCTGTTAATCACTACATGCTGGTCAAGCCTCATAGAGTACAACTACAACTTCAACTACAAATTTTGCTTTCCTCACGAAGGTAGCAGAGGCGTGCCTTTTGTATTTTTAATGTTGCTTTCCATACAGTGTGCACATTATGAAATGTCATAAACGCAACGTTTGCCTTTAGTCATCTTTTAGTCCATGTCTTCTATAAACAGACACAACTACACAATAAACATTTACACAACCACCAGACATCTTTGGAAACTTTCCAGCCAGCCTCTGTTGTGATGTAAGAAGCTAAACAGAAGTTTCCATGAAGTAAACTGGACTGAAAGTGTGATATATGACAAATACGGCTCGTTTTACCTGCGTCCATCAGGGGTGCTTTGCTCTCAAAGTTCAGATGTTCATCAGGCAGCAGAATTCATTGGGAAAAATCCAGCGGGAATGTTTAGGATCAGATGTGTGAATGTGATATCTGTGGCTTGTGCGATCTCTGTCTGTCTCTCTGAACAGTATTGTGTTTGTTTAATAATTGACAACCAAGATTGTGTGTGTGGTTTTGTTTTTTAGGTGTGTGTGTGTGTGTGTGTGTGTGTGTGTGTGTGTGTGTGTGTGTGTGTGTGTGTGGGTGGGTGGGTGTGGGTGTGTGTGTGTGTGTGTGTGTGCGGTGGGTGTGTGTGTGTAGGTGGGTGTGTGTGTGGGTGGGTGGTGGTGGCAGTAGCGTAGCAGTGCTACTGAACCTGGTGACCAGAGTTCGATTCCCGCTCATGGCCAACACCAGTGACGATTATCTGAACCGGTCCCGGGCCTTCCCTAGGTCGACTCAGCCTAAAATGAGTACCTGGTGCGGTGTGTAAAACATCGCCACTGGGGAGACAAAGGCGGTCGGGCGTGGTGCTGGCCACCCACCCCCTCGTGTACCATTCCGGCCTTCATAGGTGCTCGCTAACGGCACTTGCCCCTACAGTCTGTTAAGGCTAAATGGGGGATCTTTTTTTTGTTTGTGTGTGTTTATGAGCATCCTTGAGATCACGTCTACCCCCCACCCCAAAAGGTCCTAAACAGAGACAAAAATGTCCAATTGAAACTTCTCCTAGTGCTTTCAAGCTACACCCAAGAAACGTGGCACCAGAGTCAGAAATGAATGGGGGTAAAAATGCCACAGAGATTGACAAATATACCCCTAAAATTCTATATTCATAGTGAAATAATTGCAATATTACAGTGGGAAAAAAGGAATGCTTCGTCACTTCTCACCGGGGCTTACACTACGCCTACGTCATACGCCGGATCTCGACTCTCTTGTGAACGAGCGGACGGCCGTTGCCAAAAACCATAGTTTATAAAGTTATAAATATGGATATTTTTCTTACAAAAACGCATCGCTTCAGAAAGCCTTTATTGACCCCCTGGAGCCGTATGGATTACTTCTATGATGGATGGATGCACTTTTTTTGGGCTTCAAAATCTAAGGTACCATTCACTCCCATTATAAAGCTCGGAAGAGCAGGATATTTTTTAATATAACTCCGATTGTGTTTGGCTGAAAGAAGAAAGTCATATATACCTTGGATGGCTTGAGGGGGAGTCAATTATGGGATAATTTTCATTTTTGGGTGAACAAACTATTTAACTTAGACAAAACTCTTCAAGTGATATGTCAAACTGATTTTATTGAAGTGTAACTTGATTTTTCTTCCAATATCATTCCAAGTCAAGCAATAGTTAACATATATATATATATATATATATATATCTATATAAGAAATGCACTTCCTGGTAGTGAAGAATGGTTTGGCAGTAAGGTAGATAAAGTCAAATTTACATTACATTTACATTTATGCATTTGGCAGACGCTTTTATCCAAAGCGAATTACAGGGATAATCCCCCCCGGAGCAACCTGGAGTTAAGTGTCTTGCTCAAGGACACAATGGTGGTGGCTGTGGGGCTCGAACAAGCAACCTTCTGATTACCAGTTATGTGCTTAGATCTAATAAATATGGTTGCCAGGCACTTTATAGCCAAACACTCTCTGAACACAAAGCAGAGTTTAGGTGTTGGTTAACAAAGTACAGATTGTGCTGTCTGTCATTTACAGTTACCACTAGAGGGAGCCAATTTGCTGACAATTTAAAGTTACCTTGTACTCCTTACTGTCTCGCCTGAGTGAATGCAAAAGAAACCTTACTTGGATAAATAAACTGCACCTTTTATATCCCATAACAATATGATGAGTGGAACGCTGTGGTCAGAAATATTGAATTCAGTAAGCCCTATGGCTAATTAAAAATGGCAGGATTGTTGTACAATATCAGTATACATAGTCAAATATATTTAAATGATATTCCCCTGCAGGATCCATACGTGTGGACAAGATGTTGTCCAGTAGATACGGCAGGTGGGAAATGGAGATCCACACTTGCAGGTAAGACACATCAAGGCTACAACTGTGGTTTACAGCCTGATCTCATGAATATTAAGTGACTGCGGCAACACAGTCGAAATTACGTGCTTCATTACATGTTTGGCTGCAGTTTTCCAGTGAATTGTCCAGTGGGGGGCGCCAAAAGCGAGTGAAATTGTGTCTGAATCAGACAAGGTTTTTAAAATGAATATTAAAAGCAGGTTTTATTTATTTATTAAGTAAAATGTCCCTCTCTAACCTAAAACCTTAACCTAAACCTTACCAACAAATGAGAGGTGAACAAAACAGACATCCTTACCCTAAACCTAACCGATAGTGTCCTTAAATGTCTGAAGCAACCACGTCATTTCATGTCCCTTCTATGACACTTTCGTCTCACGTGTCAGCTTGACTGCTTGACTGGTCTCGAGCCGCGTCTTTCTTCTAAAAGTCTTTCTTTTATTTCTTCTGTATGAGTTGAGAATCTGTGGAAGCTAATCATGTTGGAGTGTGTAAATGTAGGTAAGTTTGTAATACAAGTGTTAAAATATATAGTTTTTTCATTGATGCTTTATAGTAGGTGTTTCGATATCATACCATAGCAGTAATAGTGCGAAAAATATCAGCTATTGTACTCGTGATTTGTGTGAAAGGGAATAAAACACACTTTGTAGTTGTAGCGCCCTCTAGTGTTGATTTCACCAGGAAACTGTAGCGAAAATTCGACATGCGTCAGTTCGCAAAAATGTCGTTATAGTAACATTCATTCTATGAGTTTATTATTTAAAGAGGTGCATTTTGAAAAATGAAATTATTGTATAGACACCATTTTAACCCTGCAAATATTTTTGACGTTCATATATTTATAATTTAGATATTGTATGAATAGGCCTTTTTTTTTGGTAATGTTGATTTTGTGGCATTTTTCAAGTATAATATATGCTTCTACAAATGAGATGTAAAAGAGGGTAATGTAATTATCGAGGATTAGCACCTCTAAATCTGAGGCCTTGGTTCTCAGCAGGAAATCGATGGAGTGCGTACTCCGGGTAGGGAAGGAGGTATTGTCCCAAGTGAAGGAGTTCAAGTACCTCGGGGTCTTGTTCACGAGTGAGGGGACAATGGAGCGGGAGGCTCTATTGCACCGTTGTCACGTGAGCCGGAAGGCAAAGCTCTCGATCTACCGGTCAATTTTCGTTCTTACCCTCACCTATGGTCATGAAGGCTGGGTCATGACCGAAAGAGCTAGGTCTCGAGTACAAGCCGCCGAAATGGGCTTCCTCAGAAGGGTGGCGGGCTTCTCCCTTAGAGATAGGGTGAGGAGCTCAGTCCTCCGTGAGGAGCTCGGAGTAGAGCCGCTGCTCCTTTGTGTCGAAAGGAGTCAGTTGTGGTGGTTTGGGCATCTGGTAAGGATGCCCCCTGGCCGCCTCCCTAGGGAGGTGTTTCAGGCACGTCCAGCTGGGAGGAGGCCTCGGGGAAGACCCAGGACTAGGTGGAGAGATTACATCTCCACACTGGCCTGGGAACGCCTCGGGGTCCCCCAGTCAGAGCTGGTTAATGTGGCTCGGGATAGGGAAGTTTGGGGCCCCCTGCTGGAGCTCCTTCCCCCACGACCCGACTTCGGATAAGCGGTTGAAGATGGATGGATGGATTGATGTATAATTATCGTAATGTAATTTCAACCATTGCAAGACTACGTATAAAGTCTGGAGTCGCAGTCCTACAGCTCTGTTCCCTGAATCTGTGAGGAGTTTTGTGTGGTATCAGTATCCGTAAGAAGTCTTTTAGAAGTCGATTACTCCAATCTTCAGCTCTCTGTAGCCATATTTCTGTTGTGACTCTGAGCTGAATGTCCATGTAACAGCACAAGACTCTGAATCACAACTGATTAAACCTGCTTGCAGAATAAACTGCAGCACATGATCACAACACATCAGTAAAGTCACAAATGACTCATTGTTGGGGTCTGGGTAGCTCAGCGAGTATTGACGCTGACTCACACCTGGAGTTGCTAGTTTGAACCCAGGGTGTGCTGAGAGACTCCAATCAGGTCTCCTAAGCAACCAAATTGGCCCGGTTGCTAGGGAGGGTAGTGTCGCATGGGGTAACCTTCTCGTGGTCGCTATAATGTGGTTCTCGCTCTCGGTGGGGCGTGAGGTGAGTTGGGCGTGGATGACATGGAGAATAGCATGAAGCCTCCACACGCGCTAGGTCTCCGCGGTAACGCCCTCAACAAGCCACGTGATAAGATGCGCGGATTGACGGTCTCAGACATGGAGGCAACTGAGATTCGTCCTCCGCCACCCGGATTGAGGCGAATCACTACGCCACCGAGGACTCGGAGGGCATTGGGAATTAGGTGTTCCCAATTGGGGAGAAAAATAAAAAACAAATGACTCATGATTCGCTCGCATTTCTTTTGTTTGGGTGACATTTGAGCAATTTTTACTTTTGAATCTCAATATCATGTATCTGTAAGCACAGTCTCCTAACCACCATGACACCATCTTCACAAACTGTTCATTATGAACGGATGATTCGGCTCATTTGTTGCATTTTGAGCTTATTAGATTAGGTTGGTTAAACCTCTTTGTTGACTTCATCACAACAATTGAAACCAAAACAGATTCATTCATCGGCCTTGTTACCAAATGCTCCGTTGAGCACTTTTGTGTTTCCCACATCATTTTACCTCCTAATAAAAATTATTATTCACAGTAAAAAATTTTAAGTCATGGCAACACTTTACCAGAAGGTTCTACAGTGTTACGGCAACAAATGCCAATGTTACATTGAATTAATGTTAAGAAATGCAACTTTGTATCCACAAATACTTTTAGAAACGTTCATGAATGCAGAAGCATTATACAGTGAAATGATTTCAAGATGATAAATTAAGTGAAAATGTTTTATGGCATTCCATCTCAGTGAGGTACATGTGGGATGAGATTATGGGCTGTACTTAAATGAAAGGGGTTTAACAAACAATATAAATCTTCTCAGCAGAAAAGTGGGAGGAGGCAGAGAGATGAGAGAGAGAGAGAGAGAGAGAGAGAGAGAGAGAGAGTTTTTACTCGGAGGCTCGACTGTGTTTTGCAAAACACAAATGTGTCTGGTAACATCAAATATTTTCTAAATTTAACTCATTTTATGCTTTAAATAAGCTCCACATGTGCCAGTGGAACAATACAAAATATACTTTATTTCATCAGACATTCCCTGAAAACAATATCTTACATCTTGTGCAATTTTGTGTCAAATATTCTGATTTAGAAGATGCAAGTGCAGGGTTAAGTTCTCTAAGGCTGATAAAAGCATGATGGTCTTACGGAGCAAATGGGTAAATTTAGAGAGCGTTGCTCAATTTTACTGTCTGCGTTTACTCAAGCGTACTCCTCCTTACGACTCAAACTGCATCAGTGTGTCATTTGAATGTTTATATACTGTATTGACACTGTAGGGACTTTCCAATGTGTGTTCAAGACGGAATCCGTTTTTAAGGCTTCATTGTTTAATTATTTAAAGGGATATCCCGGATATTCAGCATTTGTGCCATAATGTTGATAACCACAAACATTAGTTTCGACTCATCCCTCCTTTTCTTTCAAAACAAAAGTGAGTCACTTACAATGGAAGTCAATGGGGGCCAATCGGTAAACGTTAAAATACTCACCGTTTCAAAAGTATAGCATATATAACATATAAACAATATGTGTTAACATGATTTTAGTGTTATAAAATCACTTACTGACCACATCTGTGGAAAGTTACATCAGATTTGGCAACTTCGTTGCCATGACAACCTACAGTAACCCTGTAATCCTGCAAAAACAACGATTTAAACAACTTAAGTTTACTTAAGTTTGCACAAAGCTCAAGTACTGCTCGAGTTTTTAAATAAAATTATAAGCTTCACATTTCTGCCTTTTAACCATTATGTTGTGTTCCGGTCATTTTTGTCCAGGTGCATCCCAATCCTTTAGATGAGCACATTTTTGGATGTGTGTTTGCACACACAAAGTTCTAGGACATGTGTATACACACACACACACACACACACACACACACACACACACACATACACAATGTGTGTTGAACCCCCTCTTGTGCATCATCTTTCATGTACCCTCTTTGAGGAATATTTAAAGATGTAATTATCATATTATGTTGTGTTTGGGCTCGTTTGAATCAGGATGGGTCGTGGTGGTAATAGGGAGGGCAGAGAGGCCCAGACATACCTATCCCCTGCAACTTCCTCCAGCTCAACCCGGGGGATCCCAAGCCGCTCCCAGGCCAACTGGGAGATATAATCTCTCCAGCGGGTCCTAGATCATCCTCTGGGTCTCGTTCCAGTTGTCCGTGTCTGGAACACCTCCAACGGGAGGTGCCCAGGGGGCATCCTTACCAGATGCCCGAACCACCTAAACTATCTCCTCTGAATGCGGAGGAGTAGCGGCTCTACACGGAGTTCCTCCCGGATGGCCGAACTCCTCACTCTGTCACGGAGAGTGAATACCGCCACCCTTATTCTTTCGGTCATTACTCAGAGTTCATGACCATACGTCTAATGACTAAGCGGTCAAAAAAATGGATGGACGGATGAATCGGGATAGTCTGCTGTAAGCAGGGCTGGACTGGGAAGAGAAATAGACCTGGGATTTGACATAGCAACTGGGCCAAAAGATGTTAACCTTGGTTAGTTTGGGGGGTGTTCGAGTGTCCTTTTCTGCATATCGTGGCGCCGGTTCATTTTAGCTTATTGCGGCCCATTTCGCAGCCCGCTCTGTTCTCCCGGTGGCCAGTCCGCCCATGATCGCCCCCAAAGTGCGTCGGCCCACCGGGAAAATGCCCGGTATGCCAGATTACCAGTCCAGCCCTGGCTGTAAATTATGAGATGTCATTGTCTACGTTATATGTATGTTTCAGGAAGTAGTAAGGAAAAAACATGACACACTTCTGTTTATTATATTTACGCGTGTCAATGGGAATTTCATACGCTAAAACTCACTAAAAATGCAGTTTGACCACTGAATAAAACACATTTGCTCATTGCATTTTACTAATTGAGACCTTTCCAACAGTACAGAGCACATGGATATCTCATCTTATAAATGGTTTTACCAACTCTCAATATAATTGTTGTGATGGCAAATCTGCAAATGATGAGAACGAAACATTTCTTATTTGTCAGCAAATTAAAAAGCATGATTTAATAATCAGAAATATGCATTATAAAGTCCAGATTCTAAGCTTTGAAATGACACCAAATTTTGTCTTGTGATAATATATGCAATAAGAGAGATTTATAAACAATCTTAGTGGGCCGGTCATTTTTGACCGGGAACTCAAACTGTATTAGCACAAAATGAACACAAGGGTTAAACCCTCTAAAAATGGTCCCCATTCACTTTCATTGTAAGTGCCTCACTGTAACCTTTTTTGTTGTTATTTACATTAGAGCTCTGCCTTTAGTGTTCAATGTAAACGTCCTCTTCACGTGTGAAATAAGTAATTGCGCTTTGCTGCGTTCACACACGAGCTGCGGGTTTGCTGTCGAGTTCAATAACGTTTTTAACTGCCTTATCCTTTAATAACAGCATCTTTGTAAAGCAGCGTTACATTGTGACATCATAAAACAATCCGTGCTGCAATGTGTCGCTCTCATGGATCTCAAATGATCAGGGATCTTATTCAAAATAAACTAGATGCAACACACAGACACAAGACTTCACACACTTTGATTACAACTGGAATACTATTATCTGTCCTACCTCCACTTATTGCAACTGGGTCAGTTTCTGATCTACCAATGTGTGTCAATTGCATGTAAATGTGAACTGTCTTATGTGCATGTATTTATCTGTCTGATGCCAGAAAGTTTCAGAAGTTCAGATCGAGTCGTATTTGCAGCCCAGTTTGAATTTAAATGCTGTTTTTAGACCGGAGAGGAAGTTTCTAGAAGTGATATTCTCACGATAGGCTTTGTAATTACATGTAGCAACTACACACTCACTTTGCATTTAAACCTAATGAAACTTATTATACGTAAACTTTGATAAATTAAAATGTAACGTTTGGAAAGACTTCACACATGTGTCTCTTCACTGACCAAAGTCAGGAAGTGTCTCGGATATTAATAAGGCCTGTTATTCTTTCATGTGGAGCGGACTGCAATTTGCTTTGGGAGGAAAGACAGCTGATCTATGTTTCAGTGTTGTTTAGGGGGTGTCATGTTGACCTCTGACCCCGTCTCGTCATTATGATCACGGCAGGGGATTCACAGGAGTTTGCATTTGTTGCCGTATCCTGTTGGATATCAAGTGAATTTGACATTTTTCTGGAACAAGGGTGAGTCCAACCCCTCAATGAGCGGAGATTACTGATTTTAGTCTTTGAAAATAGTTTGTAAATTGTTCATCAGGATTAGTCATTCTGAAATTAATTTTGTCCAGCATCACAACAACGTACACTCCATATTTAGTTATTAATAATATTAGTTCGACAGTAGCCTATATCATTATAAGATGAAGATACAGGGGCCCCGAAAAGTATTTCTGGTTCAATTCAAGTTAAGCTCAATTGACAGCGAAACGTTGATCAGCGCAAAAATCGATTTCGACTCGTTCCTCCTATTCTTGAGCTACATTTCCTTTAAGTGTCCAAATACTTTTTGGGGCCTCCGTATATCATGCAGTTGTCATGCCGTATAGCAAAACATGAAGTAAAAGCTCCTTGTGCAACTTTCAAATAGTGTTTTTTATTTTTATGTTAAACACCTTGTGTGTTGTAAACCACTTAAGCTCCCCTCATTTGAATAAAACGTCCGGCACTTTTCGGGCACATAGGAAAGAGAAGCACCCCACTGGAGTTTATAATGACGGTCCATTGAGGAATGTAGATTGGAGTCTTTTTGGAGTTTTTTGAGTGGACTTTACCTGTCATTACACTGCCGGCCAGTGCCAAGTAGTTTAATTAACCAGCGTCTGTTCCCGATCCCAGCATGGGGGGTTAAACCCGGGCAGTGCTCGGCTCAGATGAGAGGGGTTTGTTTGGGAGGTTTGTGTTAGCCGTTAATAAAGGACTGAGCCCACCCATGAATGAATCACGCCGTGTTAATGTCAAGCCCGGTCTGGAGTTTACGTCCATGGACGACAGTAACAGATCTGAGACTGGTTCTGATGCCACAATAAGGGTCATACTGTGTAAACTTAACCATAGGTCCACGGCGCAAACTGTTTTTATTTTATTAAAAATGTTTCCGGTAAAAGAAATACATAAATGATGGTGAAAGCCAAAATATTAAAAGCCATGGATCAATATTTACAGAATAATAAAAAAATGTGTTGACTGTGTCAAAATGACAATTTTCGCCTTTGATTTGGGTGCAAAACTACAGGTAAATAATTACCTTAGAAAGGTGTCATCATCATAATTTTATTTAGACATGGAGATCGGTAAGTCTATAACTAAATTCAGTTGACTTCAGCACCACTTGTTGCATTAGAACCCAATGGTGAGAGCCAAAATGCAAAAAAAAAAAAACGCAGTTTTGTGTCATTTTTCCAAAGTTGTAGTGCATATAACTCCAGAAGTAACCTTTAACCTTTGCCAGAGCGCCAGCGCACGGAAGAGTTTTTTCCCCCCACAAGTTTAATGTTTATGAATAGATTTAACGTGAAAGAACATCATTAATCTTGGCAAACTATATATCATTTTAAAGGTGTAAGCCTCAAGCATCGATGATAGAGCTCTGTTTTTCGATGAAAAGCTTATAACGAATGTATTTCTTGCATTTATGTAAGCAGTACAGATCAAAACACACGTAATCAAAAACGGAGTACATACCAGTAGTGTCGTAATAACGAGCCACACACGCATCCACTGCTAAAAGTTCCAGATTGAATGGAAAGGTGAGGGTCCACTGAATAACATCCCATAGAGCATTTTTAGTCCAAAGAAACAATAACGTTGTAACATCGATGGGTATTCCTTTGTTTACATCGAGTTTCTTCAGGGTGAAGTATCATACTTGTCGGTTATGCAATAAAATTATGCATAAAAACAGACTCCCGGTAGCCGAACGTTATATGGGTGTGTTGCTTAGAGTGTAATGAACAAATTAAGACCGCACACACACACACAAATACAAAGATAGGCAATATATAGGTCAAAATATCCAAACACTGCGGTCAGTTTTTTTGATGTCATGATATGCTGATCCTATTATTTTGTCTTTACAACGAAAGCCAATGAAAGAATTGAAATTATATGACTGATAGAAAATGTAGCCAAGCAGTGCACGATTCCAACGATACCGGGAAGTCTAAATTCCTCGCGAACAAGATGGTTTTTATTTATTTGAATCAGCCACTCTCTATTGAGGAGCTAACCTGCGACGTAGGCTGTGACCACACCCCGTCATTTGACAACAAACAAGCCATAGTAAAAAGACGGTTCCCCAGTCAACATCTGTTTTCGCGTCTTACTTACTGGACGGATTATCTCATCAAATGGATCGTCAAAAGAAGTTTTTTCTGCTGAAGATGTTTTATTTGCGATCACTCGAAGCAGCGATGACGAAATTGAGGAGAGTGAAGACAGCGTCGAGGGTGATATGCTTGAGGACGGAAAAGATGGTCCAATTTTACATCGGTGAGTTGCTATGTAACATGCACACATTATACGTGTCTAAACGACTGCCCATCAGTTTGATTGTATGGACGACCTTTAGTATGAATGCTGTCTAAACGACTGCCCATCAGTTTGATTGTTGATTTATGAATGCTGTCTAAACGACTGCCCATCAGTTTGATTGTTGATTGAATGGCCAGCCACATAAAAACTATACAGAATTATTTACTTGACATGCGGTGCTAATTATCTTTCCATTCTTTCCCATGCAACAGCTGTGTGGATTATTTTATAACTGAAAAAGCATGGAACAGTGTATATGATGACTAAAATAGCTTGCAGTACCCTTCATAACATTTGGTCATTAGGTTGCTTTTTGAGGTATCCAAGGAGGCTTCTTGGTACCTGGACATAGTCTTGGAAAAAATATTGCAGAAATCTCATTTTTCATAATATCTTCCTCAAATGTGAAATATAAACTGATGAGACTTGTGGCTTTCAATCAATTACCTAACTGGATTCCTCCAGGTTTGTTTTCATTTATTTTTTCATAAAATAATGCAATGTTACTTGCAGTGCAAATTATCTTCAAGACACTTTAAATTCTATAAATGTTTTTCGGTGTAAGTTTTTTCAACTTTTACATTTGGGTAATAAACTCCAAAGTGTCTTCTTTTTAAATATGTCTAAATTGTGCATGTAGAGCAAATTGTTCAGTAACTACAATTATTTTAGTTTGGGGATGTCATTTCTGGGGATGTGCCTCGGGCAGGGGAGGGAGAAAGGGAACTGACATAGTCTTGGAAAAAAGCTTGCAGGAACCCCATTTTTCATTATATCTTCCTCAAATTTGAAATATAAACTGATGAGACTTGTGGCTTTCAATCCTTTACCTAATTGGATTCCTCCAGGTCTATTTTTATATATTTGTACATGAAATAATAAAACATTTTTTGAAGTTCACATTATTTATGAGGCACTTCAACTTTTATAACTTTTTATTTGTTTGAGCATTATCAACTCTGATTTATTGTTAGTAGAGTGCCAAGTGTCTTCTTTCCAAAGAGACCTTAATTGTGCCTGTGGTACACTGTTCTCAGGAGCTATATTTATTTTAATTCAGGTATGTCATTTTCAGCTGTGAGCCCCTGAGTGGGGGTGCAGGTTAACAGAGATATCTTAATATCCTTTTAGATACTCATTCAGAACAAACTTTCCTTTTGGCATTTTAATTTCTAAGGCCCTATATGATGAAATCTCAGAGATACGGGGCTCTCAATGTGGCTCCATGTGTAAATTTATAAATTTGTAGTGGAGTCTACTTCACAGTTCTCGCCTGTGATTTTGGAGCAAAACTACAGGTCAAAAAAATACCTCAGAAAGGTGGCAGCATCATTATTTTATTTTTAAACAGAGATCGGTAAGTCTATAACTAAAATCATTTGACTTCAGCACCACTTGTTGAACAAGATCCCAATTGTGAGAGCCCCAAAATGCAAAAAAAACGCAGTTTTGTGTCATTTTTCTAAAGTTTGAGTGCCTATAACTCCAGAAGTATTAAAGATATCTTAAAATCCTTTTAGATACTTGTTCAGAACAAACTTTAATTTTTGTATCTTAATGTATTAAGGCCTTATATGGTTAAATCCCAGATAAATGGGGCTCTCAATGTGGCTCCATTTGAAAAATGTTAGAATTGTAAATTTTTCAGTGGTTGAAAACTAAATGTGTGTCCCATGGCAAGGACTATTTAAAATGGGTCAAATTTATGATTAGGTCCTTAAAAATGAAGATACCAAAAGGAAAGTTTGTTCTGAACCAGAATATAAAAGGATATCAAGATATTAAGAATAAATACTTCTGGAGTTGCATGCACGCCAACTTTAAAAACAAAACAAAACGGTTGTTTTTTCTTTCCATTTTTGGACTCTCACCATTGGCATATAATGCAACAAGAGGAGCTGAAGTCAACTGATTTTAGTCATAGACCTACCTATCTTTGTATAAAAATAAAATAATTACGATGCCACCTTTCTGAGGTACATTTTTGACCTGTAGTTTTTACCAAATTTACCAAAATTACCAAAAGAGATTATTATTTTTATTTCTTAAGACGACTTTAGCACCTCTTGTTGCATTATACGCCAATAGTGTGTGTCCAAAAATGGGGTAAAAAAAAAAAAAAAAAAAAATATATATATATATATATTTTTTTTTTTTTTTTGTTTGTTTCTCCAAAGTTGGAGTCTATAACTCTAGAAGTGTTAAAGATATCTTAATATCCTTTTCAATTCTGATACTGAAATAATTTCCTATCCTTGTTATTTCTGAACTACCTAAATGCTGCCAGGTTTTTATTGTTGGCATTAGCTCCAGAGAGAGAGAGAGGGCGAGAGAGATGATGTAATCACACTGCAGTGGCAGATGGGAGTGAATCAGGAGAGCCGGATAAACTCCAGTTCAGGGAAATATTCCACACCGTGTTTTACATCATATCATAGTAGAGTAAATCACCAGCAGTGCATGAAGACTGAATAGACAAACAACTTCACTCCAGACGGGATGAAATCAGGATGATGTGGGAATATTTTATGGAGTGCCCGCAGGTTTAGTGGCTGGAAGTTGAGCATTTCATGACATGGAGTTTGGACAAGTTTATTTCCAGTATAAAAGAGCAGTCCTACTCTCTCTGATGAAGTTGGGTAAGACAGTTTTTTTTAAGCTTATTTGTCTGATTATGGACAAACCAGGTTCACTTTTTAGTAGGTAAGTGAAGTCGTTTTTTTTCACATGCTCTATTAAGACCGTAAATCGTTTTTTATTATTATTAGTCTAAATGGTAAACAATATACTGTATATCTTCAGTTGTAGTACTTTCTGTATGAACAGTTCTGATATTAACTATCGTGTGTAATTAAATATTTTACATGCAACAAGTGGCTCTGTGAATAGTTCTACATTTTTGCATTTAACATCTGCACTTGTCAGGTCATTTTGTGTCTCTGTGCAGATGCATGTAGTGTGTGTGTGTGTGTGTGTGTGTGTGTGTGTGTTATAAAGTAGTAAGAGAGAGTTTGTGGATTTGTGTGTCCGCACCATCTGTAGGGGGGGAGAAGAGCAGCAGTAATTAGGAATTAACACTTGTAGAGGACAAGAGCTGCCAGCTGGACGTCAGATTGTTTAGAATGATAGACGAGCCCCTCACTGACACACACACACACACACACACACACACACACACACACACACACACACACACTGTCTTTAGCATTCAACAGATACGCTCATTCACTGGCCATTCAGATGCTGCTGAGCTCAGAGAGTTTGTGTCCACCAGACAGTCTGGGGTAAAAGTACCCTGAAACATTTTTTTACGTTTCAACTTTCAACATGAATTATTTTAAAGGATGCAAACTGTGATTCACTGTAAAGTGATAAATGAAGTCAAGTCATTTTCACTGGTATGCCGCTTTTCACAATGCACATCTCAAATGAGCTGCATTTGATTTGTATGATTGTTTAAGTGTTTTTTTCTTGTCTGGGAATTCATTATAAAGAAAATGTAAAAGTCCAGGTGATGATGCCATTCAGTGCGTTTACATGCACATCAAAACACTGATAGCTAGCATGAAAACCATGTTTACATTAGACTTAAAATCATGTGATTTTTCTCTGTTTTGACATCACAACACTTGCACACACTGAATAAGCTGGTAAGAAGAGGTGTTTACATGCAACTCAAAACCGGAGTATTAGGCAAATATCTACATCGGTCAATTGGTTCATTCTTAACCCTTAAATGCATGGGTGTTTGCCAAACATTATTACACACTGTACCTCGGGTCTTTAGCGACCCAGCACATGCTGTATATCTATACAAAATGGATCTTCAATCATTTTCAAGACAATTAGAAAATAATAGAATATATTCTGATGTATTGTGATGTTTTATTTTTCGTATATTAAAGAGATGATGCAACAAATACAGAACAGGATTTATTACTTCCACAATACAATTTTATGAGACGCATCTGGCTGTCAAACTCGTATTGAGCTACACATAACAAATAAGATACATGTATGTATTTTCTCAGGCACTTATTGTGTCTAAATACTGTAGATGCGCAACTTGTTGAACAGCCAAACTGTTCATGTGTTAAACTTGCTATAGTTTACTTCCACGTTGCTTCCTTGTCAAATAGCAATGTCAATCAAGTCATATCTCAGGTCTTTAATGACCCTATACACATTTGGTAATTGAGCAGTTATTAAACAATTAATTTTTTTGAAATTTTCTTTAAAACATTCTTCAGAAGAGAAAGGTTAAGGAATACTAAAGAGTTGTGAACATAACTCTAAAAAATAGATGAGGTCCTGGGTCACTAAAGACCCGAGGCATGCATTAAAGGGTTGAATACTTTATCACCTTACTCCGATACACCGTTTAGGGCGTTTACATGACCACACATGTTGTCGGCTAAGCAAAATTGGTGTGAGATCATGAAGATAACTAAATATTTGCATCGTCTGGGGGAAAGTGTGAGTTATGCTTGCCTGTGCAAAAGTCACCGCCATATTGCTAAGGTGTTGTGGTTGGTTGTTAGGGTGATGCTATGCCGTTGCTAGGGTGTTCTGGATGGTTGCATACTTAAGAGTCCACTCTCAAACCTCTATGAATTTCTCGTCTCTAGATATGACTCGAGTCCCTCTTTCAACAAGTCTATGGGACTTTTTGACTGCAATGTCCGGAAGGTGAAAATCATTAGTCCAACCGCTTAGAACCGTAATAGCACACTTCTCCTGAACAATCTGTGTGATTTGAAGTATTATTTGTAACACAAACAATGCGGGATAAGTTACACATGGAAAAGTATGTAATGCTTAAGCAAATCTATTTACAGAGCTGTGTGTGAGAGTAGGTCATTAGCTTGTGAAAGAAACAGTAGTGTGTCATTAATGGTGTTTGTGCAAATTATTTCAGAAACACTCCACCCTAATGAAGCAATGACCCATTTCTGCATTTGTGGGAAGCCTGAATACTGGGTACTTTTGGGTGGATTGAATGCACGCGGCAAGACGCGTGAGGGGGCGGCATAGTTGACCATCGCCATGGTAACCCCACTGGAGAGCGTTGCCACTTAACTCTTTGTTTTTAAGTGGCTCAAACATTTTTTGACTTAATGTGCTTTATTTTCTCTTTTAGCTCTGATACAGACTGACCGTGACAGGCTAGAATCAATTTACGTTTTCTTTTAGTGGGAGTCTTTAAAAACAAAATACATAAAATGATTTCTCCTTAGTTATATTACCAATATTTAGTTACATTAAAAACACACGTATTTGTAAACATTATTGTTTAAAAACATGTTTAGAGGAAACTTTTTGAAGGAGATATTTTAATATTTAATTCATTATAGGTAATTTTTTCAGGTCAGTGCATAAAGACTGAAACCTGTCACAGAATGTGTCAGGAATGAGGGCCCAATTGCAGGAATGACAAACCGGACTGGAGGATGAGCAAATGAAACACCTACTGAACATGAGAAACAAAACAATCCGGCAAACACAAGAGGAAAGCGAGCACCACACACACACACACACACACACACACACACACACACACACACACACAATGTTGTGGCAGATTCCCCAAAACCACCATCGAAGCTCAGTAGAGTCAAAGATTTCGCTGAGGCGCAAAGTTCTGATTCCAAAACTAGTCTTCAGGTGAAGACAATTAACAGACTAGACTAGGGGTGAGGCCAGAGAGAATGAGGGGGCGGAGTTGGTAGAGCACATGGCAAACATAAACATTTGACTACAGAGAAGGATCATGACAGTACCTCCCCACACCAGGTGGGATAGACGGACTGTACCAGGGAGTAGGCAGAGGACCAGGCAGGTCGAAAACAAATTGAGAAGGGGGTGGGAAATCAGGGAAAGCAATGGACCAGGCCAAGGGGGAGATGACAGACCAGGGAGGGAGGGAGGGGGTGTGGGGGGTTTTAGGAAACCAGGGGGATATTTTGTCCAGATTGTAGGAGATCCAGAGATGTATGGCAGACCAGGGGACCAGGGTGATACCAGAGGAGAGCATGGCTGAGCTGGAGGAGAACCCGGAGGCCTGGATGGACTGGTAGGGCAGGGCGGAGCCGGAGGAGAACCCAGAGGCCTGGATGGACTAGGAGACCAGGGATGGAGCCGGAGGAGAACCCGGAGGCCTGGATGGACTAGGAGACCAGGGATGGAGCCGGAGGAGAACCCGGAGGCCTGGATGGACTAGGAGACCAGGGATGGAGCCGGAGGAGAACCCGGAGGCCTGGATGGACTAGGAGACCAGGGATGGAGCCAGAGGAGAACCCGGAGGCCTGGATGGACTAGGAGACCAGGGATGGAGCCGGAGGAGAACCCAGAGGCCTGGATGGACTAGGAGACCAGGGCGGAGCAGATGGAGTCAGTGGTGGCAGCTGGGCAGAGGGGTTAGTGGAGACCGCTGGGCAGTGGGTGAGGTCAGTGACAGCACGGGACTGGTCAGACCGGGCAGGGACCCCGAAGAGCTGGGCATTGCCGGTGAGAAGGGACTGGGCAGACGGTTTGTTGGCAGCTGCAGGAAGCTGGACAGACTGGACATAGGTGGCTGCTGGACAGAGGGTGTGGTACGTGGTAGTTACTGGACAGAGGGTGAGGTCTCAGACATCAGCAGAAAACTGGACGTGGTAAGACTGAGCAGTGGCCACTGGTGACTGGATAGAATGGGCGGCCGCCGGCGACTAGACATGCTTGTCGACGGCCACCGGTGACTGGACAGACTCGATGGCCACGGGTGGCTGGATATGTTTGTCGATGACCACAGGTGAGAACATTAGTGGTCGCCCAGGACACAGCAGCGGACTCTGACCCCTCCAGGGGAGCTGCAGGAGACCCCGATGCAGGGACCCTTCTCCACTTCCTCCACCTTGTGGATGGAAAGATCACCGGGCACCTCCACCTCCTGGTGGTCAGCAGCGGGCTCCTCCGCACCTTAGCAGTCAGCAGCATCCGCTGCCGGTGGGGAATATTGTTGACCTCTGGCTGGGATGAAGGGAGTAATCCCTCAGAGGCACAGGCTGAGATGAACTCATACCACTTCATGGCCAACTTGATGGTAGTGACAAGACTTCCCCCTTCACCTGTCTCTGGGACACAAGACCTGATGGGCTCATTCAAACCAGCCGTAAAAGTTTTCCATAAGGCTGGCCTGATTGTGACCCAGCCCCATGTCACAGTAAGGATGGACTAAGACATATTTTTAACATTCAATTAATCAATTTTAAAAACTGCCTATTAATTGGTTATAAGCCTTTTCCATCTACCTTTATCGACCGACCTTTACTATAAAGTACCACTACATACTGTTCTGGGATACCAAAATTTTTATGTGGAAGTCTGTACCAGCCACCTGGATCTCTCTCTCTCTCTCTCTCACTCTCTCTCTCTAAAAGATTCACATGCATCTCTTTCCATCTGAAGGTTAGAGGTCATCAGGGCAGTATGGATGGGCTGCTGATAACAGAAGAGAGAACAGAGTTAAAGAGCACAGCGGCTCTTCACACGAACAAAAGCATTACAGGGATTATAGTGTCTTAAAGAGTAGGACAGAGATAGAGGACTGACACGAACTGAAGCACTGATGGCTCTTGTGTTGGTCTGCACTGGAGATGCACTTCAAAATGCATTTTTGATCAAGACCAGTCATCGTGGTGCATTCTACTTTAGTATGCGTACAGAAAAATGTGCATGCTCGATATAGAGTATATACTGTGCACTAAAGCTAAATTTACATTTATATTTACATTCATGCATTTGGCAGATGCTTTTATCCAAAGTGACTTACAGTGCACTTATTACAGGGACAATCCCCCTGCCGGAGCAACTTGGAGTTAAGTGCCTTGCTCAAGGACACAATGGTGATGGCTGTGGGGATCGAACCAGCAACCTTCTGATTAACAGTTATGTGCTTTAGTCCACTACGCCACCACCACTCCGAAAATTAAGAGTAATGATAATAATTAACTTATTTTGATATACAGTAGTGCCTTTTAAAGGTAGCTTCTCAAGGCACTTTACACAGGAAAAAAGATAAAGAAAAGAATAAAACATACACATACACTTATAAACATCAGAACAGTATTAATAAAACAAGATACAAAAATAAATAAAGTAAAAGCTTTTCTGAAGCGATATGTTTTAAGATTGGATTATAATGCAGTAAGAGTCAGTTCCTCTATCAAAAGATAGCGAGTTACACAATATTGGAAAATGGAACGCTATTCCGAACATAGCTAAAATTTTAATTGTTGTGCTCAATCTTTAAAGATGATTTGATATTTTCTGTCATTATTATTATTATTAGTATTTTCTCCCCAATTCCCAGTGCGCTCTAAATCCTCATGGTGGCGTAGTACTTCAATCCGGGTGGCGGAGGACGAATCTCAGGACGAATCCGCGCATTGAATCCAGTGGCATGTTAAGCACATTACCGCGGAGATGTAACGCGCGTGGAGGCCCACGCTATTCTCCGTGGCATCCACGCACCACTCACCACGCAGCCCACAGGTCCGCCACCCAGATTGAGGCGAGTCACTATGCCACCATGAGGACTTGGAGCACATTGGGAATTTGGGGTGAAAAATTGGGGAGAAAAGTAAAGAAGCTTGACATAAAACATCAACGTAAACACCCATGACATCACACTTTCTATGATAAGAGAAAATAGATGAGGCCAAAATCACAGTAACGGTTATTCTGTGGCATTTTAACTGTGATAAAGGTTGCTTGTTGATAAGCCGCTCTTGGGTCAGAGAAAATCAAAGGACTCATTGAAATTTCTTTAAAGGATTAGTTCACTCAAAAATGAATATTCTGTCATCATTTACTCACCCAAGTTTTTTTTATTGCATTTTTTTTCCAAACCCGCATGGATTTGTTTTCTTCCGTGGAACACAAAAAGGAGATCGAGTTAGTCAGAATGTTAGTCTCAGTCACCATTCACTTTCATTGTATGTAAAGAAGAGCAGCATCAACATGAGGCTGAATACAATATGATGATTTTGGGTGAACTAATAAACCTGTAACTGTATTGGCTTTTTGGTATTTTTGTCTCATGTTGGGGGTTTGGATTTTGTCTTCTGTCCTGAGGGTCCAACATACCGATCGTCTCTTTGAGGGGGTTTGAGGAGTTGCTGTCTATTGCTATGATGTTATTTACGAGAGGTTTTCAATCTACTGTATTTTAAATGGAAGCTTTTGAGGTTTATGAGTATCCCTAACCTCTGCCTGCACTGTCTAGACTTCAAATCTTTCCTTTTATTTGAGGAACAACAGCAATTCTTGTTATTGACAGCTGAGGCTGCTACAAAGTAGCAAAGAATTGTCTTGGTTTTGTTTCATTCAAACTCTCTCTCTCTTTCTAAATGCCAGATCTCTTGCTCACACACTCACTCTAACAGAGCAGATGATCCTGGATTACAGGATGTGTCATTCACAGTCACTGCTAGACCTCTTGACACAGTTTTCTTTCCCTGTTCTTGTGTATGGAAAGTGTGAAGGCCAGGCAGGGACTGAAGTTCTTCCAGTAAAGCAAGCATCATGAATATTATTGCTCAAATTTAGGGTTAGATTTTTGTTCTAAACACTAACTAGATTAAAAAGTTTCAGTGCAAACTTTAGGTTGGCTTGAAAAAGCCTGGTCTGAAAGTTTAAAATGATAGATAGAGAGACAGAAAGATAGAAAGAAAAGTGGGATTAGATGATGCTAGGTGGTTGCTAGGGTGTTCTGTGTGGTCGCAAGGGCATTGTTAGGTAGTTGCTAGATGGTTACTAGGGTGTTCTGGGTAGTCGCTAGGGCATTGTTATGTGGTTGCTAGATGGTTACTAGGGTGTTCTGGGTCGTCGCTAGGGCGTTGCTAGGTGGTTGCTAAGGTGTTCTAGGTGGTCACTAAGGCATTGCTAGGTGTTTGCTAGAGTATTCTGGGTGGTTGCTAGGGTGAAACCACTCAAAAAATACCCTAGCAACAGCGTAGCAATGCATTAACAACCACTAAATAACACCCTAGCAACCACATAGCAACACATTGGAAACCACTCAGAACACCCTAGTAACAGCATAGCAGTGCACTAACAACTGCTCAGAACACCCTAACAACCGCAACGCAACACATTAGAAACCACTCAATTACACCCTAGCAGCAGCATGGCAGCATTCTTACAACCACTAAAAACACTTAGCAACAGCATAGTAATACACTTACAATCACGCAGAATACCCTAGCAACCACATGCATTAACAACCACTCAGAAAACCCTAGCGAGTGCATAGCAACACACTAACAACCACTCAGAACACCCTAGCAACCGCATGCATTAACAACCACTCAGAAAACCCTAGCGAGTGCATAGCAACACACTAACAACCACTAAGAACACCATAGCAACCGTATGCATTAACAACCACTCAGAACACCCTAGCGAGTGCATAGCAACACACTAACAACCACTCAGAACACCCTAGCAACCGCATGCATTAACAACCACTCAGAAAACCCTAGCGAGTGCATAACAACACACTAACAACCACTAAGAACACCATAGCAACCGTATGCATTAACAACCACTCAGAACACCCTAGCGAGTGCATAGCAACACACTAACAACCACTCAGAACACCCTAGCAACCGCATGCATTAACAACCACTCAGAAAACCCTAGCGAGTGCATAGCAACACACTAACAACCACTAAGAACACCATAGCAACTGTATGCATTAACAACCACTCAGAACACTCTAGCGAGTGCATAGCAACACACTAACAACCACTCAGAACACCCTAGCAACCGTATGCATTAACAACCACTCACACAGTGAGTGCTGGTTAGTCGAGCTGACGCAATCCATTGACGAGCATCTGGTGACGGTTAAGTCAGAGTTGTTAAGACGGTTATGCTGTGCACCCATCTGCCATTGTAGGTACTAAAGAGGAGAAAAGCCCCTTTATCCCACTGGAATCTAAGTCCACTTCTTTCCATTTCTAATTTAAAGGAATAGTTCAACCTAAAATGAAAATTATGTCATAATTTACTCAAACTTATGTTGTTCTATATCCATATGACTTCTGTGGAACATAATAGGAGATGAGAGGGAGTATATTAGCCTCAGTCACCATTCACTTTTATTGTATGGAAAAAAGATGTTATGAAACTAAATGGTGACCATGACCATGTGTTCCATGAAAGAAAGTCATATGGGTTTGGATCAACATGAGACGTCATCAACTTTCTTAGAGTACTGGAAAAAATATAATCAGAGTAGTGATTAAGTGCACTGATGAAAACAGATTGTTGCTTGTTCACCCACAGGTCTGTTCTGCACAGTGACAGCCAACGTGTGTTTGCCAACCACATGCCAAAACGGAGGCACATGCATTGATACTACGGTTGGCTTCCTTTGTGTCTGTTCAGATGAGCCGGTTATTTACACTGGCATACACTGTGAGCGTTTATATGACCCGTGTGCTGACGAAGATTGCCCCAACTGCATCGGCTCTCAAGGAACCAATATTTACACCTGCCCCTGTCCCGACGGGTTTGACGGACCCAATTGCACCCACAACATCAATGACTGTGAGAGTAACCCCTGCACGGGCATCAAGAGCCACTGCGTGGATGGAGTAAATGGATATTCCTGCCACTGTCCCCGTGGATACAGCGGGGATGATTGCAGGACAAGGGTGCGAGACTGCTCAGATGCACCTTGCTACAATAATGCCACCTGCGTGTGGGCACCAACTGGGTACGAGTGCCAGTGTGGCAGGGGTTTCCAGGGCAAACACTGTGAAGATGATATTGACGAGTGTCTGTCACAGCCCTGCAAGAATGGCGCTATCTGTGTGGATGGTATTCATATTTACCACTGCTACTGTGTGCCTGGTTTCCAAGGCTACCACTGTGAGATTGACATCAACGAGTGCGCCTCACAACCCTGTGAGAACAACGGGACATGCATCAACAGGAAGGACCGCTACATCTGTGACTGTCTGCTTGGGTTTACAGGTAAATGCCCTTAATGTACTGTACTCCCCCTACTGTAGTGGTACTGTATGATGGTATTGTGATGGTGTCAAATGGGAATACCATGCTTTGCCATGGTAATTACTATGTTGATATACAATGGTATTTACATGGTGGGTCAAGTAATACCATGGCATTCCCAAGGAAAATTTAACAAACAAACAAACATATTATTACCACAGTAAATGTCCATAAAATATGGTGTTACCATGGTGCAAATCTGAACATGGAATTAACATAGTACATGTCCAAAAACATGGTATTACCATAGTTTTTCTGCCATCCCTATGTTCCCGGCCCAAGCTGACAGAAAGATAACTCCTCCACCAATCACCACCCTGAAGAAAATATTCGGCTCAACTTTGTTTGTTCTTTAATGATTAGCAGGGTAAAACGGCAAATAATACAATACAAGAATTATTAAGAAATAAAACTTGTACAGAATGATGTTATTTAAACTTTCAGATAATGTCTTTAATATCAAAAACATACAATTACACGTTCTCAAAACAATGGCTGACATTGAATGACAGCATTACAAGACATAGTATAGGTCAGCTCATGTTATTGCATCATGCATTTTTAGTTATCAAATTAAACATTCAATTCTACATCAAACCAAAAAATACTGTCAGATATAGTTATATATCTTTCTAAACATTAATTAACATACCGATGATGCTTGCAAAGGCATGAAATGTAGCAGATGCATTAGGATTCCACGAACATGAATCTCTCATGTGGATCCCAGCTAATAGACTGAATAACTTTAATAAGATGCTGGCCAGCATTGATGATATAATCAATCAACACAGGATTCTTAAAGAGACAGTGCATACTTAACTGCACTGACAACACACTCCCCTGCCTGGTATCTTCTGATACCATACCATTAGGGGCAGCTGTGGCTCAGATGGTAGAGTGGGTCGGCTACTAATCGCAGGGTTGGTGGTTCGAATCCCGGCCCACACGGCTCCACATGCCAAAGTGTCCTTGGGCACTGAACCCCGAGTTGCTCCCAATGGCAGGCTAGCGCTTGCATGGCTGCTCTGCTGCCATTGGTGTGTGAATGTGAGTGTGGATGGGTGATTGGGACACATTGTAAAGCGCTTTGGTAACCTCTAAGGTTAATACAAAAGCGCTATATAAGTGCAGACCATTTACCATTACCTCCTATAAGAGGTAAATGAAGGAGCGAAACTGTTCCATTAATACTCGGAGGAGAGGAGCAACACCACTTTAGTTGTAGGTCTGAGAAACAACGTTGACTCTTCTTTATCCATGACTTTGACCTCAACCTTGGGAACACTTCTGTTACCTCCTATAAGAGGTAAATGAAGGAGCGAAACTGTTCCATTAATACGGAGGAGCAACACCACTTTAGTTGTAGGTCTGAGAAACAACGTTGACTCTTCTTTATCCATGACTTTGACCTCAACCTTGGGAACACTTCTGGGTTGCAGTGTGGAGAGATACCGTTTCCGCCACCTGTCCCAGAAGGTGCATGCCAGACTCTGAACATGTTTCCACTAATGCCTGTAGAGGTCACAACTATACAATTCCCCAGGAGGACTTGGGTATGGACCAAACATCTAAGTAAATCTAAGCTGATCTTTCGCTCCCAAGACCCACCCATGTCTGAAGCATTGGGTGGGTTAAAGATCCAAGAGCATCTTGCACTGCAAGAAACTTTTTCACTCTTTATGGGACTACAAATGGCAATGAAACGCCTCATGTAGGTTATGAAGCAAGATGAGTCCTATGAGACTCTATGATTTCAATATGGACTGCCCTGATGCTTAAGCAGGCGAACAACACCACCCATCTTTTATCATTGACATGGCCTCCCATTGTGCAGCATAAAGAGATGCTCAAGCCCAAGTAAATGGAGGTTCAGAGCTGACTCTGTCCACAGGTAAGTTGGCATCTTCTGAACTTCACACTTTCCGTGCAGCCTGTGACAAATCACACACTTGAAGATAAGCAAAGACACACATCTCTTAGCTCCCACAATCCAAAAGCCTGCCATATGGATGGTGCCTTCCATAAAGTGTCTTCCTTGATGCTGTGATTGCTTATGATAGTGTCTTGCTATCAAAACTGCAACATGATGTTGTATTCGGATTATGATGGGAACCTGTTCATCCTAGGATCTGACCTGCAATTGCTTGCAGATGAGGATGATGAAGAGCGATTTACGGTGTGGGAATCTCTAGGGATACTGTTGCACTCTATTATGGTTAGTAGAGACAGAATGGCCTGTCCATTTATGGATGCCACTTGAAAGCCCTGTGCTCTTCTTACACTTGTCTCTGCAACACTGGCACATGTCTTTAGACTGTAAGGAGTACTGTGACTGTCTATGTCAAAGACCGATCAATGACCGATTACTTTGGTCATCAAGGATGGTGTAGACTTTGATTGCCTTCTCTGAATGACCACTTGGGAATACTCTAACAAGACAAATCTTTGAACACATCCTTCCGCTTAGATTGTCACCGCAGACACTTCCTATTCTCCCTGCTGTAATCTTCACCACGATTGACCGCTTTGGTGTGGACAGACACAGGCCCTGGGTGCAGAGCAGGATGGTGTGTCTGGCTGCCGCATTCAGTGCATTTGACAGGCTCTTCACAGATCCTTGTGAAGTGTGAGGTTTGAAGACTGGAAATTTGAGACAGAACTTCGTTGGATTTATGATCTACGGTGGTGGCCACCAATCTTCAAACATCTCTGCTAAGCCTGCCTGAGAGTCAGCCCACAGGCTAGCCTGCTCTTGAACAATCAATAGTTTTTTGACGTGTTGGGGACGTGAGATTCAAATCTGTATTCACTCTCTGTTATTACCATAGTAAATGTCCAAAAACATGGTATTACCATGGTACATGTGCAAAAAACATGGTATTACCATAGTACATGTCCAAAAACATGGTGTAAACATGGTACAGTACATGACATGTCTAAAAACATGGTATTACCATGGTATCTTTGCAGAAAAACAGGGTACTATCATTGCACATGTCCAGAGCACCATAGTGTTACCATGGTACATCTAAAAATGGAATTACCATAGCACTATGTCCAAAAAGTCCAAAATACCATGCTATTACCATTGTACATTTTTTAAAAAACACAACATTACTATGGAACATCCCCCAAAATACCATGTTATCACCACAGTACCATTTTCCAAAACACAGTATTACTATGGAACATCCCCCCAAAATACTGTGCTATCACCACAGTACCGTTTTCAAAAACGCAGCATTACTATGGAACATCCCCCAAAATACCGTGCTATCACCACAGTACCGTTTTCAAAAACGCAGCATTACTATGGAACATCCCCCAAAATACTGTGCTATTACCACAGTACCATTTTCATAAACGCAGTATTACTATGGAACATCCCCCAAAATACAGTGTTATCACCACAGTACCGTTTTCAAAAACACAGCATTACTATGGAACATCCCCAAAATACCGTGCTATCACCACAGTACCGTTTTCAAAAACGCAGCATTACTATGGAACATCCCCCCAAAATACCGTGCTATCACCACAGTACCGTTTTCAAAAACGCAGCATTACTATGGAACATCCCCCAAAATACCGTGCTATCACCACAGTACCGTTTTCAAAAACGCAGCATTACTATGGAACATCCCCCAAAATACCGTGCTATCACCACAGTACCGTTTTCATAAATGCAGCATTACTATGGAACATCCCCCAAAATACCGTGCTATCACCACAGTACCGTTTTCATAAACGCAGTATTACTATGGAACATTCCCCAAAATACCGTGCTATCACCACAGTACCGTTTTCATAAACGCAGTATTACTATGGAACATCCCCCAAAATACCGTGCTATCACCACAGTACCGTTTTCATAAACGCAGTATTACTATGGAACATCCCCCAAAATACCGTGCTATCACCACAGTACCGTTTTCATAAACGCAGTATTACTATGGAACATCCCCCAAAATACCGTGCTATTACCACAGTACCGTTTTCATAAACGCAGCATTACTATGGAACATCCCCCAAAATACCGTGCTATCACCACAGTACCGTTTTCAAAAACGCAGCATTACTATGGAACATCCCCCCAAAATACCGTGTTATCACCACAGTACCGTTTTCAAAAACGCAGCATTACTATGGAACATCCCCCCAAAATACCGTGTTATCACCACAGTACCGTTTTCAAAAACGCAGCATTACTATGGAACATCCCCCAAAATACCGTGCTATCACCACAGTACCGTTTTCAAAAACGCAGCATTACTATGGAACATCCCCCAAAATACCGTGTTATCACCACAGTACCGTTTTCAAAAACGCAGCATTACTATGGAACATCCCCCAAAAATACCGTGCTATCACCACAGTACCGTTTTCAAAAACGCAGCATTACTATGGAACATCCCCAAAATACCGTGCTATCACCACAGTACCGTTTTCAAAAACGCAGCATTACTATGGAACATCCCCAAAATACCGTGTTATCACCACAGTACCGTTTTCAAAAACGCAGCATTACTATGGAACATCCCCCAAAAATACCGTGCTATCACCACAGTACCGTTTTCAAAAACGCAGCATTGCTATGGAACATCCCCAAAATACCGTGCTATCACCACAGTACCGTTTTCAAAAACGCAGCATTGCTATGGAACATCCCCCAAAATACCGTGCTATCACCACAGTACCGTTTTCAAAAACGCAGCATTACTATGGAACATCCCCCAAAAATACCGTGCTATCACCACAGTACCATTTTCAAAAACGCAGCATTACTATGGAACATCCCCAAAATACCGTGCTATCACCACAGTACCGTTTTCAAAAACGCAGCATTACTATGGAACATCCCCCAAAATACAGTGTTATCACCACAGTACCGTTTTCAAAAACGCAGCATTACTATGGAACATCCCCCCAAAATACCGTGCTATCACCATAGTACCGTTTTCAAAAACGCAGCATTACTATGGAACATGTTTAAAAACAGGGTAGAACAACAGTATATGCCCTGAAAACATGGCATTTGGTATTGTCCAAAGATCATTGTTAATGTAGCCAAAACAAGAATCGTGATTTAAAAAAACACAAATTTTTCACTAACACTAATAGTTTCAACATGAATATATACATTTTTGTGTGTGTGTGTGTTTGGCGTGACTTCTGTTTAATCTGTTTTGGGTTGCAGGTGTGAATTGTGAAGCTGAGATTGATGAATGTGAATCGGCTCCTTGTCAGAACGGCGCCACCTGTCACGATCATGTGGGACTGTACACCTGTGAGTGTGTACCTGGATATGAAGGCATTAACTGTGAACTTGACATCAATGAATGTGAAAGTTCACCCTGCCAGCATGATGGTCTGTGTTTGGACAAAGTCAGCAGGTTAGTGGATTGACAGTTGAGCGTAAACTAATCAATCAATCATGAAAGTAATTAATCAGTAACAAACGTTTGAAAGTGCAACTTGATTACTGTGGTTTAACTGCAGTTTTGAGTGTGACTGCACTGGCACTGGATTTGTGGGGTCTTTCTGTGAAGAGGACATACCCGAGTGTGCATCTGACCCCTGTCAGCACGGTGCGACCTGCCAGGAGGGAGTTAACCAATACTCCTGTCTATGCTGGCCAGGTAACTATAGTTTATCTTATTTGTTCATTTATAGTGTCAAAGTCTTCTTTATTAATGTCATTAATGCTCTTATTTAAGGCTGATGAATTACAGTAACCGAAGATAATATTTCACTTAGATGAAGTCTACGTCCATCATTGAGTGCTAGAACCAATTTTTAACCCATGTTAATTTTCTTCACTCCACATCGCCCTCTAGAGAAACATGTATGCCATTGCAGACATTCAAACTGTTGTGAACCATCTAATATTTGGGGAGTTTTAATCCAATTTTGTATGATGAAAAAAAACTGGAACAGAATTTAGGAATCAGTAAAAGGTAAACATGCCTTTATTATGGATGCAAGGTCTTTTTATGTGCCAGGGTGGATGTAAATATTAGGCTTAGTGCAGGTCACGGCACATGCGTTCATGTTTGAAGCCCACCACCTGATAACATGTGCAGCCATCTGTTAAAGTCATAATCCTGGTTTATACGGTTTTATTTCACACTGCTTTTACCCTCGCTCAACTGATTAACCGAATCTATTACATTTTCCCTCATTATGAAGCAGACATGCTTTTCTTCAGGCTACTTTGAGGGGCTTAGTAACCCTGTAAGGGTTAAACAATGAGCTATCTTGCCTTTGGGCAACATACTTAATCCCAGGTTGATTCAGGGGTACTGACCCTGTATTAAGAGTACTCTAAGTCGCTTTTGGATAAAAGCATCTGCTAAATCACTGCTTGCTCTACTGTAAACAAACGAGACACTCTAATGCTAAACAGACTGCATATGTACAGTGATCCCAAAAGTATTTAGACACTGAAGTCATTCGAGATTGCATTGGATAATAATATAGCTAAGCAAGTGTGAGGCCTCCAGCTCAAAAACTTGTTTTTGATAATTTTTCTGCTGGTGATAGAAATACATAAATGATGATGAAAACCAACACCATTTCCATTACTAAACTCGGTTGACTTCAACACCCCTTGTTGCATTATATGCCAATGGTGTGGTCCAAAAATGGGGGGAAAAACACTTTTCTGTGTTGTTTTTCCAAAGTTTGAGTGCCTGTAACTCCAGAAGTATTACAGATATAGACATATCCTTTTAGTTTCTGGTTCAAAACAATAAGTACTTTACATATATACATTTTTAAGGGCCTTTATGGTTCACTCCCAGAGATATGGGGCTCTCAATGTGGCTCAATTGGTAAATTTTACCCAGTTAAAATGGTTAAAAATGTATTGTGGATTTCATGGTATGGACCTTAAAAATGGGTAAAATTCAACGACAGGGCTTTCAAAACTAAGATACCAAAAGTAAAACATTTTCTGACTCTAAAAGGATTTTGAGATATATTTAACCTGTTGATGTGCGCCCCCCTTTTTGAGCACAAACTATGAAAATGACATACCTGAATTTAAATGGTTGTATTTACGGGACCCTTTGGAGTATGGACACAGATGTAGTATCCTTTGAAAGAAGATACTTTGGGCTTTATTTCCCAAGTTTCAGAATTATATATGTTGTTATTTTTTAAAGTTAGAGAAGCATTGAGATGTTATGGACAAAAAGTGCTATTGGATGTTTTTCAATGAACGCTCGTCATGGACAATTGACCCAAGTGTGTTCAACTGGATTCATCTGGTGAGCGCGTTTTCATAATAAAGATATGAAGTCCTGTTTAGATATCATATGTTTTCATTTTTACTCCTGGCACATATAACTAAATTGCTGTTTATGGAGCATTGCTATCGTGAAACAGAGATCGGATATCAATGTTGAACCATTAGACCTTTGAAAAGATGTAAAAATAGTTAACATTAACAACATTTATAGACAGTAAATTATATATTAAATGTAAGCAGAGTGACGTCACCACTGCATGTTGGGAAAAGCATATCAACAGGTGTTTTTCCCCCATTTTTGGACCACACCATTGGCATTTAATGCAACAAGGGGTGCTAAAATCAACTGATTTTAGTAGTAGATCAACCTATCTGTGTGTAAAAAAAAAAATAATGATGCTGACACCTTTCTACGGCTATTTTTTGACCTGTAGTTTTGACCGAATATTGATCGATGGCATTAAATATTTGGGCTTTCATCTTTGAATTTATAAATGGTAGATAGTCTGCACTTATATAGCGCCTTTTTAACCTTAGCGGTATTCAAAGTGCTTTACACTGCGTCTCATTCTCACACACACATTCACACACCAATGACGGCAGAGCTGCCATGCAAGACTGCCATTGGGAGCAAATTGGGGTTCAGTGTCTTGCCCAAGGACACTTCGGCATGTGGAGTCATGTGGGCCAGGAATCGAACCCCCAACCCTGTGATTAGTGGCCGACCCGCTCTACCACCTGAGCCAAAGACACCCCTAATTTATATTTATCTTTCTTCTGAGAAAGTATGAATAAAATCAGAAAGTTTCTGATGTTACATAAACTCAAAATAATGCAAGCTAATGCAAAAAGCAATGACATTTATGCATTTTGAGTGTCCAAATACTTTTTGGGGCCACTGTGCAAATTATTTTGGTCGCACTCCCTTTGTGGTTAATGTAATTGTGAATTAAACGATGCATGCCAGTTCCTGATAGCCTCTTTATTTCAGGTTACAAAGGTGAGAACTGTGAGACTGACGTGAACGAGTGTGAAATTCTGCCGTGTGAGAATGACGGTGAATGTTTCCAGCGATCAGACACCAGTCACTACAAAGTTCTGCCAGAATTGGACACCGACTTTAGCTACACGAACGCAGCCGGATACCTGTGCCACTGCATCGCTGGATTCACAGGTGAGATTATGTAGATGAAATTACTTTGGCACAGCTTTCACAGTGTACAATAGTTAACTCGTGATATAAAAAGAGCTGCTGGTAATGATGTTTTCTTTTATGTAGGTGAAAACTGCTCAGTTAACGTGAACGAATGTGAGTCTATGCCGTGTGAAAACGGAGGCACCTGCGATGATCTTATCAACACATATCAGTGCTCGTGTCCTCCTGGGTTTACAGGTGAGACGATGCATTTCATTTCTGCAAGTCTAGTTGTGTCGTATTCCTCTAAGTTGTTTTCAGTGTTAACCCTGTGAAGTCTTGAGAGGGCCTTTTTGGTTGAAATAGTCACATGACTGTGGCAGACAAAGTCTATTGTCAAGCAAGTTGGTCCACTTTGTGGCCATTTTGGTCCTATGTTCATGGGGAAAGATAAAAATCTCTAAAATGGTTTGCGGAGCAGTGTTGGGAAATGTTCCGGAACGTAATGCGCTAGATAACATTTTCTCAATTTCAATCGGCAAAATTTCACTATACTTGGTTTGCTGGGTTTTCTTGAATTTGGTAATTCAATAATGCAAATTCTTCCAGTGGAGAAACTCAAGACCTGCCATGTCAGACCAGAGAACGGACATGTGCATTGTGGGTAACGATACAGATTTAAGATTTGATTCCAATTCACGGAATCTCTCGAGACAATTCCGGTTTTGAAAGTAAAATGAAATGATCACTCTTGAGATTTTTCATGAGTTCACTGGTTCATATAGTCCTAGACCACATTAAGGTAAACTGATTTGGTGTGCTGTCCATAATGAACTGGACTTGAGAGCTGAGATCCCCCTCGGCACTGTAATGGCACTTTTCCACTGCATGTTACGGTTCGACTCGACTCGAATCTGCTTGCTATACATTTGAGCTTGCTTTTCCACTGCAGTTTAGTGCCGCCTCAATGTGGGTGGGATTAGCCTATAGTCTGATCGTCATAGTTGTGCCGCCTCTACTGCCGTGACCATCTTAAACGTGACACAAACATTACTGACCATAAACAATAACACGAGCGCTAGCTGTTAGCTACTAGCTCATTGTGCTGCATAAAGCAGTTGTTGCATGGTGATTTTAAAGCGTAACAGTTGGCCTGGTTGTTTTAGAAGCTTTCCAGTAGCTGGTCGACTAAATAAAGTGAAGCTATCAAGCAGAGTTTAGAGTTAACGTATGAAAACATACCATCCTCCATCGTGGGCTCCAACAACGCCGTGACCGAGTCCCGGGCACTCTCCCTCCCATTGCTCACTGGTCTATTGCCATAGATAGTGTCCATTTGGTCGAACCGCTTCCACTTTCTGCTGTTTGAACCACTCCGGCTGTTGAAAGACTTTCGTTTTGCGTTGTTTCGTTCATCGCTAACGAGAGGAACGTCTGCACCTCGTTTATTAACCACGGTGTGGTTTTGCGCACAGCCATTTCTTTTTACAACTCAAAAGTCGCTTGAACAAATGATACTGCTATCGCTGTTGCTAACTTTAAATCTAGTGGCTCGCTTGGAACCTCGACCAAGGTGGTACTAATAAAAGTACCAGGTACTATCCACAGTGGGAAACCCCAAAACCCCTTTCTACAGCTGCCATATTGAATTCCTCCTTATACTAGTCTGGAGGAGATGCAATTCACCAGTGTGGATCGAACAGGACAGATTACAGACATATCTGTTAATGCAACACTAATATGCTAATTGGCCACAAATTTGAAAGCCTCCGCTCCAATCTCATGCTGGATAGAAGCCCATGATTACCCCAAACACCTTCACATACACAATGATTGAGCTGAAGATGCTTGACACATCATCACAAATCAACTTAAAACATACAGTTCTGCATTTCAATAACGAGAAGGATAAATGTTAGGGTTAGGGGTTAGTTAGGGTTATGATCACTGGAGGAAAGAGCAGCTTCACTAACCATATTTCAAACGCTGAGGTCAACTTAGGTTGTGTTTGTGTGCATTTACCTGTCTGACTTTTTTAGTGTGAAGTGAGAAGCTTACAGAAGATCTGCTTGAGACAGATCATCTTGAAAGAACAACAAATGTCCTCCGATTTGTTGGACAAATAACTGATGGTGCATAGGATTTTAACTATCCAGTTCTTTGCTTAAATATTTTTCCTTTCATAATCAGCAACACTTGAGTTTCAATCAATCATGTATAATAGGTGTAAATAGTTTTTTTAGAGACATTAAGTTAGCCTTTGTGACTCTGTGCTGCTTTGAGATGTCTAACTTGTTATCTCCTGACTCTGACTGACTAGGCATGAGTTTGGGGTAGGGCTATCAGTTTTCCGACCATTGGTAGACGTGTGTTTGTTTTGGAAACCTGTATGAAAAGTCAAACAGGTATTAAACACTGCTTTAATGACTTCAAAACTCGGCATCCCATGCCCTGACCTCTGCACGGCCGTGACTAAGATCACATCTCCAGTAATTATTCGGTCTCTAGTTGGCATGGAAAGCAATCGCTCACGGCGGCCTGAGTTGTCAGACATTCCTGAAGTCAGCATGGACAGAAGGCAGCTGGAGAGGGAGGGGAAGATCTGTGGATTATTAGCTCGGCAGGGCAGCTCTGTTGGACTCATCCCCCGTAATCACTCCTAGACGCTTGGTACTGAGAGCTGGAAACTCTGTGGGTGTGTGGACAGAGGGAAGCCAGAAGGAAAGCAAGAACAAGAGAGCAACTGCAGATAGAAAGAAAATAGGGACTGAGATAGAGAGGGTTGGTGGATGTCTGCACTAGAAGCTGTCACGTTTGTGTCAGTGTCTGAGACTGCTTGTGTTGTTGAGGAGAGTGACTGCAGCCTAGACATTTGGCAGGATGAAACGAGTAATAGTGGAAGTGATTTGCAGTGGGCTGCTTCTCCTGACAGGTAAAGTTTCTGCACTTTCTGGTGAGCTTCAGGTCTGCTGGATTACTGTAGATTTAACCTGCAGAAAATTCATTATTACATTCAATGATTTCATCATTAAATTCTCTCTCTCTCTCGCTCTCTCTCTTTCACTCTGTCTATTTATCAATTTCAATATCACTCACTATTTATCTGTCTGTCTGTCTGTCTATCTATGTATGTATCGCTCTCTCTCTCTCAATCTATCACTCACTCACTCACTCACTCACTCTATCACTCACTCACTTACTCACTCACTGTTTGTCTGTCTATCAACTCAAAATGTCTGTCTGTCTGGGTTGCATTTAAAAAAGTTTTACGTAAAAATAAGAGGGTTGCATTAAAAAAGGTTTATTCTGTATGCACCAAATTTATCACATGATCTTTGTCTTTGTTTCCACTTTAGGAGTTGTGTGTGAGATTAACATCGATGAATGTGAGAGTGAACCATGTCAGAACGGCGCCCGATGTGAAGATGGCATTAATGACTACATATGCCACTGCCCTCCTCCTGCGCCTGACCAGCTGCCCTCGGGCGGCCACGACTGTGACATCCCACTTACCGGCTGCATGGATGACCCCTGCCAAAACGGTGCCACCTGTGTACCTTCACTGCAAGGCGATGAACACCAGCACACCTGTCAATGCTCTCCTGGTTTTTACGGTGGCAAATGTGATATTCCCACAACCTTCTCCTTCTCTAGAGGGAGTTATTTGATTTTTGAAGTTCCACATAGTAACAGGACTCGCAGGCAAGCTGGATTCCAAGGGCCCAGTGTCCAACTGAGGTTTAGGACGACCTTGTCTTATTTAATTCTCTTCTACAGAGGAAGCCAAGAAAATTTTTTCACACTGGAGCTAATTGGTGAAAATCTCTACTCAAGAGTCGAATCAGGAGACTTGAAGCTCGCTGTGCAACTGAAGGGTAATTTCAGCAATGGACTCTGGCATGAAGTTTTGGTTACTGTGGATGAGATGCTAACTCTGACCCTGCTGGCAGAAGACAAGACCAAAGCTGAGGATGGAGGCCACAACCAGCTGTTGTCCTTCCAGACACATGATTTGGAGAAAGTGTACATTGGTGGGGTTCCAGAGGATTTCTTGAACAAAACAGCCACCAGGATGGGATTTGTTGGCTGTTTTGAGGATCTGCTGATAGATTCTCAGCTGGTTCTTGCACAACACCTCAGTCCAGAGCAGGTGGTGGACATTGAGATGGGATGTGAGAAGACAGAGTGGTGTCATCCAGACCCCTGTTCTGAGCGCGGTCACTGTGTAGACCTGTGGACGGACTATAAGTGTGACTGCCGCAGGCCATTTTATGGATACAATTGTTCGGAAGGTGAGAGCAGTTTTTAACTAATAGTTGAGTAGTTGCTTCTTCATCAATCTGAAAAGACCAGTATACACCAGTATGATAGTCCATGCTGGTACAGACTAGTTTGTTGGTAGTAGTCTTACTTGTGGGCCAGAATAGCCATGCTCATATTTACTATAAATTCTTGGTTCATTTCTAAAAAAAGAAATAAATTGCTTTTGTAACTTTACTTAAAGCAGGCAAAGACCATGTACAGTGTAATATGATCAGGTCATAAAGCTTTTGATTGTTTACACTATGCTGCTTTTGCACAACAGCATTTAACTTTTAACTTTATTAGCTTCTGCTGCATTAAAATTGGATGTTGCTTGTGTTTTAATGCTTTATACTCTTAAGTACTGTACAACTATGAATAGGGGAATTCTTATAATGTATTATAACTGTAGTTATAAATATTTATGAGGTGTATTATGAGACATTATCAATGCATGTTAAATGCCTTTACAATGCATTATAAATACGGCTTCATAGAAAGTATTACCAAAATGTTAATGGTCCTAAATTAGGCTTAATTTCCTTTATTTTGGTGTGAAATATGACTTGACAGATTTACATGGTTATTGCTCGTAATGACTTTATCATACAACACTGGTATAAACCAAGACATTTCAACTCTTTCCCAACAGAGCACTCTTCATGGACATTCAGTCACGAGCGCAACAGAAGCTTTGCTGCTTTTCCCATCACGCAGAAGCACGGCGGCAACATCACTGTGTCATTTTGGCTTAAATCACGGCAGTTAAATGGCCTGATCTTTCAACTGAGGCATCAGAATCAAGCGTACCTCACTGTTGCTCTACGAAATGGCTCAATATATATTGCAACATACAGCTCCATGAGAATAGCCTCCAATGTCATAACCAACGGAGAAAAGGTGTTTGTGGCAATCGAAAAACAACAGGGCTGTATATTCTTTAATAAGGTACAGCTGATTTGTGCCCCAAGAGAATTCATTGATTTTGAGGTAGAGGCAGGGGATGTGGCAAATCTTGGTGGGCTTCCTGAGGGAGAGGAGACCGCAAAGTGGGGTGGATATTTTAAAGGCTGCCTGCAGGACGTCCGCATTGATAACACACAACTGTACATGTACTCGGGCAGCATCAGTCAAAAACCACAACATCCAAGTTACTTACCAAGAAATTCATCTAATTTGCTGGAGCATTGTGTTAGCGACCAAATATGTAAGGTGAGACTTTAACACATTTTGACTTGCTGTGATTGGCTTTTGCTCAATTGGTGTTCTGATAATCACAATGGGTCCTTTGTTTAAAATAGGCGTGTTTTTTGTCTTTGTAGATGAGGCCTTGTCAGAATGGAGGAAAATGTCAGGTCATTTGGAATGACTTTGCGTGTTCCTGTCCTCTGAACTACTCTGGGAAGGCGTGTGACACTCGAGTGTGGTGTGTTAGTGATCCGTGTGCCCAAGGCAGTCGATGTGTGGACTTACCTGATGGTTATGAGTGTGAGTATGTATTCATTGAGGGCAAATTTGGAACACCATCTTAATTTTTAAGAAAATAGATCAACAGTCAAACTCTGAGACATGACTAGACCCAACAAGTCAATCAGTAGATCAGTGTGATACTGTAGCTAAAACAAATCTTAAAATTTCTCAGCCTTTAGATGATATATCTGAATATTTAGATACAGTATTTGCTCTGGAATGCCTTAAAAAGGTGATTTTATTTTAAAAAAGAGGACCATCATTTTGACCAAACAGTCATTGAGTGTGTTTACATGCACACCAATATGCTGATAATTACCTAAAGTTATTTTGTAAAAAAAAAACGCATTTGCATGAGATTTGAAATCATTGGGTTATTCAAAATTTTTGACGTCTTAACGTAAACACTCATGCACACAAAAATAAAGAAGTAAATATAGTGGGCCGGGGGGTGGCCGACTTAATATAGTCGTGCTTTCAGATTTTATTCGCTTTGCTAATTTTGCTGTATTGTGCACCCCTGGGCCACCATAGGTAAAAACGCGGTTAAAGGTTTACTATGTAAAATCGGGGAGTTTTTCGCTTAAAAGGTTTATGACCTTCCCAGATAAAGGAATGCTGTTTTAAGCATTTACATGACCTTACATTGTCATTGTAAGATTGTGCATGCAATAGTTGCCAATTACATTAAAACATTTTAATAATAATCATTGCATGTTTACCACCAGAGGTCGACCAATTGTGGATTTTGCAAATACGATAACTTATAGTGCGTTCAGAGGCGTCGAGATTGTCAAATCTACCGAAAGTCATTCATTTTCTATGGCTGCCGGCGTCTCTCAGCGGTGAGAAGGGCAGCTTCAGCGGTGTGGGCGTCAGAGGACAGTTCAAGTGCGGGCAACATTATGGTAATGAGCTTTGACAAGGTTCATCGGCACCCTATTGGAGTATAGAAGTGCTCCGCTCTAGCGAAGTCTTGAGAGCACAACCGTGTTCCCACCAAACAATTGTTCCGAAGACAAAATGGAGGAGAAATTAATTATTGCCGTGGCGGGCTTTCCCGTAATATACGTTCTGTCCCTGTTTGCTTACAGAGATATATGTATTTTATTTTGTTTATTTTGGTAACAAAAATACAAATAATTTTAATTACTTTCTGCCATCGATCGATTTCTTACTTTCACATTTAAAAGAATTCACGAGGATAAACGCTACTTGTGATAGGTCGGAAAAAAGATACCGGTCGACATGTCTGGATGTTTTGCGGCCCCTTTAAATATAGTTCACAAAACCAAACATTCTCAACGAACGTTTCTATTTCAACTACGTCAGAGCATCCATGCATGTTTGATAGAGTTGTTGGCAGGGCAGCCAGAGCGAATTTTGACGCACGGTAAGGTGTGGAAAAGGCAGATAACGGATCATTCGGACGATTTATAGAATGCAAAAAATAATTCTATGATGGGCACAGACATTGAGGCTACAAGAGTCCAACATTAATAAAATAAAGCAGTTTATTGTAGAACTAAAATACCAATAACAACCAGAAACATTATGATAATGTGGGACTTTCAACTATAAACAAGGCCTAAATATACAGAGGACTCTTATTTTGAAACGACAGAGACTTGGCTTCGTTACAATGCTCTATATGTAAATAGTTACAAAAATATGCTTTTTATAGCATATATATATATATATATATATATATATATATATATATATATATAAAGGTGAAAAGTTTTGTGTGTGTATATTTCACCAGATGAGGTTTATTGATAAAAAATACAAAACAAATATCGGCACTGGTTAATCGGTAAAACCAAAATATCAGTCTACCTCTATTTACTTACCACACTTCTGTCTCTAAATGAACATGAAGAGTAATATTGAGTTGTTGGGAATATTTATATTACGCAGCGAGTGACACACGTCAACAACACATATTGAAGCAACTCGTTTCCTCAAAATTACAAAAAAAATGACTAAAGTAAATAAATTTACTTATTTACAACTGCACACACAAATAAGACATATAACAGTTAACAAATGGATAATGAAATTAAGAGATCTGCCTTGCAGTAGGACTCAAATGTCCCAAAAAACTGTTGTGTGAGAGAGTGCTGGATTTACTTTGATCCTGTTTTTACTTGAATATCTCTCTCCTCTCACCAGGTTTAGCTAATGCCACATTCAAAAACAATGCTTTGAAGTACAGTGCCAATGGCTCCTTGTATGTCTCCGTGACAACCATCTCAATGGAGCTGCGAACCCGTGAGGAGAACGGAACGTTGTTACGTGCCTCTAACAGTCTGGAATTCTTCTGCATGGGCTTTCTGAATTCCTCCCTGATCGTGAAGTTCCGCAATGCAAATAGCCTGGAGGTGCTAGCTTTTATCAGTGAGGTGCCCGTTTCGGATGGCAATTGGCACCAAGTGAAGCTCTCCATGTCCAGCTCAGGCAATGCAGCGCCTTGCTGGAACCTCACTGTGGACGGTCGAGCAGCCGGCTACACACTGGCACCCACTGGCAACATGGACTTCTTCAACCACTCCACAGTGTGGTTAGCCGAGAACTACACTGGCTGTTTGGGTGAGGTACGGATTGGTGGGGTATATTTACCTTTCTTTAGAAGCCTTGAGGAGGAAGTGCCACAAATGTCTCAGTTCGTCCGAGTTAGAGAGGTGGCAGCACCTCAGCTGGGATGCACCAGCACCACCTTGTGTTTTTCTGAGCCTTGCCAGAACAATGGAACATGCCGGGACCTCTTCAATCTCTTTGAATGTGAATGTGCCCCTGGATGGATGGGTGATCGCTGCCTGGATAACATCGACGAGTGCGGCCAACAGCCCTGCATCCATGGGAGTTGCAAGGACCTACCGGGGCACTACGTGTGCGAGTGCGCCCCCGGCTATGGTGGCAATCACTGCCATTTGGAGGTGGACAGGTGCCAGGAGCATCACTGTGAGAATGGTGGCTCCTGTTTGAATACAGCTGGCGGATACTCCTGTGTCTGTCTACCTGATTACACAGGCCAATTCTGCCAGTGAGTACCATGACAAATCAAATAACCTGTCTAACTACCCAGTTAAACTTGGAGAACGTGTGTCATGCTATTATTTGATACACATACTGGATATCTACTGGAATCGTTAAGGCTGTACTTTGTTTTTCTTCTGCACGCCCCATTGTCCATAGGGGCCACGGTTTGTTCCTGGCAGGCAGCAGATAGCCTAACCCCGCCCCCACCTAATCCTAACCATATGGAGCCTGTAAGGCAGAGCAGCCTACCAGGAACAACGGATGAAACCTTTCTCCCATTTCATGCAGCTGACCAAAAGGGCACATGGAAAACCAAACTACACCTCAGCTTTTAGCCTGCCAAATCTAATTTATTTCTAATCTAATATATATATATATATATTAGCCAATCAGCCACAACATTATAACCACCTGCTTAATATTGTGTAGGTCACCCTCATGCCACCAAAACAGCACCAACCCAACTCAGAATAGCATTCAGAGATTATATAATTCTCACCACAATTGTACAGTACACAGTGGTTATCTGAGTTACCGTAGACTTTGTTAGTTCAAACCAGTCTGGCCATTCTCTGCTGATCTCTCTCATCAACAAGGCATTTCAATTTGCTTATGTTCCTCATTTTGTTAGTCGCTTTGGATAAAATTATTTCTGAACTCCAGGATTTCCATGAATGTATGATCTCTGGGAAACCCTAGTTTGACGTTATATCTTTGATGAAAACATGTATTCCTTGTCGCTTTGTGGATAACTTAGAAAACGTGCAAGTAGATCCCTGCATTGATAACCGAATTGTAAATAACAAACCTTCATAATATCTTGCCCATCAGATGGCATGTGCCGCCTCAATGTGAGGTGGATGCACAGTGTGAAAATGGAGGTGTGTGCACTGATGGACTCTGGGGAGCAAACTGTACCTGCAAACCCGGGTTCACTGGAGACAGGTGAGAGATACATAGAGAAGATGTCAATCTGTTCTTCTTTGTGTAGATTTCTACATTAGAGCCCTTTTTAATTATAGTGCAGTGGCGTAGCCACATGTGTGCCAGGGTATATAAAAGACACACCCAATGATGGTTTTCAACACTTAAAAATAGCATGTATTTTTGCTAGAATGGCATCAAAATTATGCAGAAACTTTGGTGCATCAATTACTGAATTTAACAATCAATTATAATTGGCTATAATCAAATAAAAATGAAACAAGTTACAAAGGCTGTCTCACATTACATGTGTTACTGAGGGGAAAAAGCGCCCACTTTACAGTCCAAAAATTGTCCTTAAAGTGTTTTACACCATTTCATAGAGACAAACATACACCAGTTCTTATTTCCGTTTAAATATCAGACTCATCAGCCTATATAGATGACAGATTTAATTTATATTTCACATCAGGAGAGATTCAGTGAATGTTCTCGTGATGATATGCAAATGTATTAGGCATAATCAGCAGTCTGCAGTTACAGCTGTGCATTCTTTTGTTTAACACACTGCACTATGGATTTATTTCTTATCCATAATTACACGTTTGTGCCTGTGAGCCAATGTTCCTGTATAGTGCAAATTTAGTCCCTCCATTTACATTGGTGTCTTTGGAGCTTTTTGAAAATTTAACTTAATGTCTTTGCAATTAAGCCCAATAAATGGATTCATTAACAGGCCTATCTACTCAATTGATTTGTTTAGTTACAGCAAGTCATTATAACGCAACACATTTGAGCTTATAAAACATTTATGCAATGGTTGTTAATGGTACATGTCACTTTATTGTGCTTCATTTCATACACACCAAGTTTTCCCTTGGCACACCTAGAGACTTGTTTCTGACTATGCCACTGTTATAGTACCTAATGGCTACATGCTATGACAGTAAGTCTTCACTTTCTTTGAGACACCATTTATGCTTGCTAAATAAAAATGTTATGTGAATGCACATTCATAAAAAAACTATTTAATTACCGTTCTGCATGGATAATAACAGCATTTAACAGTCTGGTGTGTTCTTTAAATGGCGTTTCCACGGGCGTGGACTATGATAATTGTGAATGAATGTGCAGACGCCCCTGTGTACGAATATTTGGAATTCACAACCATTAACACGTTTTACTAACAAATCTGGTGAGTACAAAGCGTTTGCTAATCCAGCGGAAAGTTTTCGGGAAGGTCCAAGTTTCGGAATGAGGCCCAAAGTGTAAATTTCCCTACGCATTATCATGTGAATATCTAGCCAGTAATTACTCTGATTTAAGGCTCACATGTTGGACATGGCGAAATGAATGACTTGCAGCTCAGGACGTTTTTTCATCCACTAAAATGAACCGGCTGATACAGTAGGAGTCATTTGTTGGGAACTGTGCAGCTACCACACCTGGAGTCGCAAGTTCGAATCCAGGGCGTGCTGAGTGACTCATGTAAGGCTTTCTGAGCAATCAATTGGCCCAGTTGCTAGCGAGGGTAGAGTCACATGGGGTAACCTCTTCGTGGTCGCTATAGTGTGATTCTCACTCTCGGTGGGGCGTGTGGTGAGTTGTGCGTGGATGCTGCGGAGAATAGTGTGAAGCCTCCACACACGCTAGGTCTCCGCGGTAACACACTCAACAAGCCATGTGATAAGATGCATGGATTGAAGGTCTCAGAAACGGAGGCAACTGAGGTTCGTCCTCCGCCACCTGGATTGAGGCGAATCACTACACCACCATGAGGATTAATAGCGCACTGGGAATTGGACATGCCAAATTGAGGAGAAAAGGGGAGAAACCCAGAAAAAAAAATTAAGAAAAATATTGTCACTTGTATATGAAGCAGCGTTGTATTTTTGCAACTTTTGTACAATCTTTGTAGATTCAAAAGTACCGGCTCATTAGCGTAATTTGTTCAGGAATCGAGCCCCAGTCACACTAGGCTCATTCGAGAATCGTTAACAAAAGTCATGAAAATCATTTGATTCTGGCATTTAAAAAGCCCTACTCACCACATGTTTTTTCCCAGATGTGAAATGGATATAGATGAGTGTGAGTCAAACCCCTGCCTTAATGGTGGCACATGCCTGAACAGACAGAACTTATACCTATGTAAATGTGTGCTCAACTTCACTGGAGATAACTGTGAGAATAACGTGAGTCGAAATATCCTTTATTCTTTCTTTAATCAATCTTTACAGTTACCTGTTTGTGTGGCCCATACATTACCATCTCTTGTTCTCCTCCTACAGAAGCTGCCGCAGAGGGAAAGTGTGCCATGGCTGGTGGTGGTCATTCCTTTGGTGTGTCTTGGTGCTCTGTTGGCAGTGGTGGTGCTGGTTTGCATGTTTCTCACCGCCAGAAAGAAACGACAGTCAGAGGGTATGTACAGCCCAAGTCAACAGGAAGTGGCTGGAGCCAGACTAGAGATGGGCAGCTTGCTCAAAGTGCCTCCAGAAGAGAGATTGATCTGACAAGCCAGCTCCAACAAATAGCTAAACTGGTTGTGCTTATGGTTTCAGCCAGTCTTACTAGAAACAAGGTCACTTTAAGTGACATTACAAAGTGACAAAGCCAGTGTGTGTTGCTTGTATGTGTCAAGGCACGTTAGGCAAAGACACGGGTGCCTTCTGGGAGACAAACTATGGTTACTTTACCAACTACGAGTAGGAAATTAGTGGGCTACTTCAGTTTTGTTGTTTTGTTTTGTACAACTGTGACGATAATACCAATGAAAGGAAAGGGTAAGTTTATGGAGCGTCAGACACTATGATGACGATTCTTCACTTCAAGATGCTATTTTGCCCTACAAAGGCAAAACACAGTACCTACCAACAATGAAACTAAGAAAAATGGCTTCAAAGTACTGCTGTTTGCTTTGGTTTTAGTGTGTGTTTTGTAGTTACTGCAGTTTTTTTTGTTCATCTGAACATAGTTGAGCCAAAATCATCTATCACAGGACATATAATAATTTAAGAGCTGACTTGATTTCGGTCATAACTTCTGACAATGTGTAATGGCTGCATTTTGCGTTTGCATGGATGTATGATGAAGGTTACTGATTCTCAAAGAATAGGATAAAAAACATGTTCTGTTTGTGATATGAATAGGCATTTTCATGTGAGATTTTCTTTGTTCTGTTTAAATGAGAACGATGGTTTGAGAACAATCCATGTTCCCTTACGATTTCAGTTCACTCGACATTGCGTTAATACGACACATATGGAAAATTCCTTTTCCGATGACCTTGCTGAAACCCTTCTACAGTAACGGCAAGTCTAAGATTGACCATGGTGTTTAAGCGCTACATCATGGATCAGCAGCATTCATAGGCCAAAACGAGCAGTACTTCATCCCAATGGACTCATTCTCGGCTAAAAACCCCACAACCTGCTGACTCAGTGAGCCAAAAGTCGCCGCCAAGCAGCCGGTAAAGCCACTCAAGTGTAGCCCAAATGTAGGAAGCCGCCTCAATGCGAGTCCCGTGCCGATGGGAAACCAAATCGTGCTCTGTCCCATTACACGGACACGTGACAAGCTCTTATGGGCATTTCTGACTGGGTGCTAAAAACAATCAAACGTGGTTACACGATCCAATTTGCATGGCCCGTTTCAACTGTGTTCTGTCTTCCATGGTTCCATCTGAAGTTGCGCTGGTGTTTCGAGCCGAAATACACAATCTTCTCGCAAAGAATGCGATAGAAGTGGTTCCTTATTGTCTTATTGTAGCGGTTTTACAGCCGCTATTTTCTTGTCCCAAAGAAAGACGACAGGCTAAAATAGGCTTCAGCCGATTTTAGATCAGAGACATTTGAAAAATGTTTAACTCAAAAACGGATCTTATCACACATCCGCCCACACGATTGGTTTGCATCGATAGATCTGAAAGACGTGTACTTTCATGTACAAATTGTACCACATCACAGGATGTTTTTGAGATTCGCGCTCAAGGGAACAGCATATCAATTCAAAGTCCAGCCCTTCGGATTGTCCCTGGTGCATTGATGCGGTACTCACCCCTCTGAAACTGAGCAGCGTGCGCATTTTGAACTACCTCGACGATTGGCTATTACTGGCTCAATCAGAGGCTGTGTTATGCCAGCACAGGGACTTATTGCTCCAACAGCCTTGGGCTCAATGTCAACTGGGCGAAGAGCATGCTCTTTCCAAGCCAACAAATCTCCTTTTTGGGAGTCCGTCTCGACTTCAGCGAAATCGATTTCAACAACTTTAGTTCAATTAATTGGCAATCTGCCTTTTCCACCACCTTAGTTAGCGGTATCTGCAAAATTCAATATTGGTCGACTACTATTACATACATTGATGAACACTTTTATCATTTGACAGCAAGGGCATAGATTCCAGGGGGGTGCCCGGGGGTGCCCCCCCATAATCAAAACAAGCAAGTACAACCCTTCATTTTTCTAATACTCCAATACCATCACCACCAATGTTCAAGCCAAATCTATGCCCTTATTTTACAGTTTTCCTAGTACAGTCTACCTTGACTAATCAAAAGTTTCTGTATACATCTTAATATGTATGAGAGTACGAATAATTTCATAACAAATCAGCACATGTAATGTTAAAGCCAAATCAAATGAATGTAAAGCAAAATGCAACCTGGTCCCATAGAATTACGTTATACCTTTTTGCAAAATTATTTTTACTTTGCTCGTGAAATTAACAATGGAATCACTTTCACACAAATCACAAGTAAAATGGCAAATTGTCAGTTCATTAACACTTAATTTCTGACACTATTGGTTAGGTTTAGGTTCAATGTTTAGGGTATGGAGACAGTGCATTCATCTGAAATAATTTAATCTGTTTTTGAAAACATTTAACTTGCTTATAGCGCCACACAGTGGACATTTCACCTCAGAGCTGACGTGATATTTGTAATGAACCACATAATATCATTTGGCAAAAATGGCACCACAAGTCACGTGATTTTATTAGATCAGGCTCACAAAATAAGCTATTTCTTAAAAAAAAAAAAAAAAAGAACTCCCATCCATGGTACTTGTAAATGTCAAGAAAACATCGTCAATACAGGCATGTTTTGAATGTATTTTTAAGGATCTAAAAATGGTTGAATTGAATTGAATTGTGCCTTGCTTATATGTCCAAAAAGATTTCCAGAATCCAATAGCTTTGATTTTTGTCTTTCCTTTAGCAAGGTTTTCATAAAGTGTGTTCTAACAGTTTTGATACACTGTAATATTTTTTTGTTGCATACACTGGATTGCTTTTACAGAAAAGACTAAAAATAAACAGATGTTTTATGAAAGTCACTGAAGCACAGCTCAAGCGCTAAACAATTTTTAGAAATGTGTGTTATTTTTTTGTTGCATAGACTCTGTATCAGTATTTAATTAGTCCAGTTTAAAAACACTGTACTCTTGTTAAAAACTCACTGTAACTTCCACAGAATTTACTGTGTATTTCTATGCTGTTTTATTTGACTGTGAGATGTGATGACTTTTATTTGTATATTTTTATATTGTGATTTGTAGTGTGTATACTGCTTCTTTCTACCTGATGTATGTTGTGAAATATTATGACAGGATAAACCATAGTCTTTTTTATATTGCTGTACCTGACATTTACCAAATGTGGTGTGTGAAATTATTGAAGTTATGTCCTCAGTATGGTTCCTATGAATCCCATTCAAGTTGTCAAAAGCAAAAATGCTTCACATTTTAATTAAATTAACTCTGCAAATAGATTACTGTGGGAGTCAGACTACTTAAATACAAAACGCTCCAAAACTAAAGAGTCCTCTTTATCAATAATGTCTTGCAAAAGAAATATACAAGCTAATTCAAGTTACCAAGTAAATTTGGAAACTTTAAAAAGACATCACTTTTATATGTGTGTGTGTGTGTGTGTGTGTGTGTGTGTGTGTTCTATATGCTTTGCAAAACCATTTCCATGATCTCCATACATCTCAGTTCACTGACAAAGAAGGGAGTATCTCAAAGAACCTTCCAGAGTTCAGGGAGAACCTCCTACAACATGCAAAGACAACACGGAGAGTTATTAGGTACACAGACTGAAACCTACACTCACCTAAAGGATTATTAGGAACACCTGTTCAATTTCTCATTAATGCAATTATCTAATCAACCAATCACATGGCAGATGCTTCAATGCATTTAGGGGTGTGGTCCTGGTCAAGACAATCTCCTGAACTCCAAACTGAATGTCAGAATGGGAAAGAAAGGTGATTTAAGCAATTTTGAGCGTGGCATGGTTGTTGGTGCCAGACGGGCCGGTCTGAGTATTTCACAATCTGCTCAGTTACTGGGATTTTCACACGCAACCATTTCTAGGGTTTACAAAGAATGGTGTGAAAAGGGAAAAACATCCAGTATGCGGCAGTCCTGTGGGCTGAAAATGCCTTGTTGATGCTAGAGGTCAGAGGAGAATGGGCCGACTGATTCAAGCTGATAGAAGAGCAACTTTGACTGAAATAACCACTCGTTACAACCGAGGTATGCAGCAAAGCATTTGTGAAGCCACAACACGCACAACCTTGAGGCGGATGGGCTACAACAGCAGAAGACCCCACCGGTACCCATCCTCTGATGGCTACTTCCAGCAGGATAATGCACCATGTCACAAAGCTCGAATCATTTCAAATTGGTTTCTTGAACATGACAATGAGTTCACTGTACTAAAATGGCCCCCACAGTCACCAGATCTCAACCTAATAGAGCATCTTTGGGATGTGGTGGAACGGGAGCTTCGTGCCCTGGATGTGCATCCCACAAATCTCCATCAACTGCAAGATGCTATCCTATCAATATGGGCCAACATTTCTAAAGAATGCTTTCAGCACCTTGTTGAATCAATGCCACGTAGAATTAAGGCAGTTCTGAAAGCGAAAGGGGGTCAAACACAGTATTGGTATGGTGTTCCTAATAATCCTTTAGGTGAGTGTATATGTTCTTTCTCTTCTCCAACTAATTTGACAACATGTCATTAAATTAGATAGATGTCGTCAGGAAAGAATTACATACCAAACTCGAAATGACAATAAACCTGGTTTTGATGTTACATATGTAATTAAAAAAATTATGCCATATTAATGGAACAGTGACGATAGGCTCTAAGTGCATAACACACCAAGTATTTCCCATTTATCATAAACTCAGAAAAAAAGAAATGTCCCTTTTTCAGGACACTGGCAAATCTGGCGCAGTCCATGAGGAGGAGATGCACTGCAGTACTGCACTGGTCACACCAGATACTGACTGTTACTTTTTATTTTTATTTTTTCACCTTTAGCTTTGCATCTGGATTTTGGAACAGCCAACAAGTCACTACAAGAAGATCTAAGAGTTCCAACTGTTTCATAAGATATTAAAAGTTCTGCTTAATATAATCAACTGGTAACCAAATGCAAAGAAGCTAAAACTGGAGCAATATTATTAGACTTGGTTGTATTGCACTGACTGTAGCCGTGCTAAAGTGCGTTGATTTAAAGTTGTAAACGGCATTTCAGTAATCTAGGCAAGACAAAATAAAAGCATGAATAAGCTTCTCTTTGTCCCTAAAACTCAAGACATGATCAGATCATTGTGATTCAACAATAAATACAGTGACTGATCGTCTGCATAGCAATGAAAATTAATGTTGTATTTTCTAACCACACAACCAAGTGGTAACATATATAGTGAAAACAATGATGGCCCTAAAAGGGATCCTTGCAGAACACCACAATTAATTGTTGAAGATGAGGACATCTCATCTCCAAAAGACACTACAAAATTCCTAATTGTCAAGTTCCAACCAAACCAATCTACAGGCATTCCAGATATTCCCACCCATCTCTTCAATTTATCAATTAAAACTGAATGATCAACTGTATCAAACGCTGCAGTTAAATCAAGCAACACTAAAATGGAGCACTCCCCAGCATCCTCCGCCATCAATAAGTCATTTGAGAATAAAAAGAATAGGCCTACAAATTTGGATTTATATATTAAAATGAATTCAAATGAATAGTTTTGTTGCAACACAGAATTTTGTTATGTATCATAGACGATACAATGATTCATTGCAATACAGCAATTCATATTTTTGGGGAAAACATGCTTAATTGTCATGAAAATATCACAAAATCATTATGCTCCTAAAAGGCTTTATTGCCATTACACAACTCAAGTTTGTTCTAAAGAAACATGGCCCAAATTTGATCTTGACAGGTTTCATGAGATTCACCCATATGAGATATATGCACCAAATTTTTCAGTCCATCCAAGTGAACGGGTGCCTCTGTAAAATGAGTTTTCTCTCTTTGTGGATTCCTTGGCACCTTTGCTTTCCCAGAGAGAGAGAGAGAGAGAGAGAGACAGACAGAAAGAGGAGGCAAGGATGTGACATGGTAGACAGGTTCATAGATTTGGGCCTGTGATGGCTCTCAGTCTGTATCTAATGAGGGAGATCACCGTATCCCACTTCGTGTCAGTAAAGCACTGACAAATCAGCCACGCGTCAGGCTGGGCCCGGAGATGACATGTTGACAAATGCAGATAGTTCACTCTTTTAATTGACACTAAGAGAGGGAAACGGGAGACAAGCGTGCAAAACAATTCTAAGGAGCTAAAAGGAGGGATCTAGGGGGAAAGAGAGGAAGAGCGAAGTGTCGGATGTGCATTGTTGGAACAGGTTGTCATTCTCAGAGCGTTTGCTTTCAGACACCCTGCCATGATTAGAGGTGTGTTTCTCTGGGACTGTCAGCTCTGACAGGTGCAGTAAAACAGAACTGCAGTGATACTGAGGCAAATATGAGGATGACTGAGTGATTTTATAAACATATAGGCATTGCCCATTCATTTGGAAACGTGTTTGAGGTAAACTGAGGTATGTCACTGCAATGACAGACACGGCAGGTAAGAAAAATACCACTGGGAGCTTGGAATCCCCCCAGAAGTACGGTGTATATTTTAAGACAGAGAGGCCAGCGTAATGGATGTGGAGGGCAAAAGCTTTCCCATAGCTACCCTATAGATCTGTTTATTTATTTTATTACTTGCAGTACTATGCGGGCAGCCCAATAAAAACTGCATAATATATATGATAAACAATGTCTGTTTCTCCAGCAGAGGGCAGAGTAAACACATCTGTCTCAATGTGCTCTGTCCTGTACAGTATGTCTAATGCTTAAAAGTTTCACCAATGGAAAGAAAGCTTTAAAGTTTTATTTTATAGATCTATTAAGTTATTCAAAAATAAATTAAAATGCAATTCACACACAAAAATTACCCGAATACACCTCAACTATTATTGAACAATTTACAATTATTGAGTTCAAAGTAATTTTGATTATATATATATATATATATATATATACACACACACAATTAATAGTAATTAAAAAAAACTGTAAGTCCCGTTAAAAAATATATATATATATATATATAAAAAAGAAAATGCTAGCATGAGTTGTCCAGAATAATATTTTTTTTTATTTTTTATTATTATTTCTTAATCTCCTCTTATTATTATTATTATATATATATATATATATATATATATATATATATATATATATATATATATATATATATATATATATATATAAAAAATCAGTGAAAATGTATCTTTAAAATATTAATATTTGAACCACTAAATCAGTCAAGTTGTCCAACATGGCCTTATTTCCAAAAAGCATCGTAAGCCTAAGTAGCGTGCATCTATCTTATGATTTATTTTAGTAAGGTTGATGTTTTGTTTTCATGTGAAAAAACAAACAAACAAACAAAAAAAAAAAAAATTGAGAGGAGCCTTTTGGACCCTCAAGAATGCATGATTAATAACAAAATAACAAAATAATTATATTTATATATTTTTTTCAGGTCATGGTTCAAAAAAAAAAAAAAATCACATTTGTTTTATATTGTTTTTCAAAAATGTATGAAAACAATATGGGCACAAAAATGATGCTTAGCACGTGTGTTTTCAAATTAAACTGATATTGAACAGATTTCTTGTTTTTATGACCTTGAACAACCTTATTTGTAAATTACCCAATAACAGTAATAAAAAGGCACCATGATAATACCTTGTTTTTTTTTTTATTATTATTTTTAAATATCATGGTCCATTAGAGTGTTCTGTAAAAATACCGTACATATCGTCAGGGACTTCAATGGAAAATGAATGGAAATATGTAGATGCTTCACACTGATTTTTAAGGTCTTACACAAACACTATATGGAATTAATAGAAATTAGAATAATCAATGACACTTTGTAAACAAATATATATATATATATATATATATATTTTTTTTATTATTTTTTTTTTTTTTTGGTTTAGTGTTTGATCCAAACTTGCAGCTGTTGCGATGAGATTCGTCTTTTAGCCTACTTGAATCGCAAATGAACAACCTAATTTTATATTTTAGCCGGTGATTCTTTCCTTACTTCTTTTTTCTCCTCATTATACTGTGTGACATTAACAGGTAAAAACCAGCTAGCTAGAATGAATCTGAACGCCAAAGTAACGGCTTTACCTCATGACGCGCTAGCCTCTTTCCCGCCTTTCAGCCGCTCACAGGATTGCAGATGCTCTCGCGTCTCATTTCGCCCACATATGGAGATATTGAGCGTGTTATTTGAATACATACATAGGACACAGTTTCAGACTAATGGTTACGGGTCAGTCCAGCATATAATTGTATATCTTATTAGTACTTTATGCTGAATTCCTGGATGCTAAATTGGCTCAGGGGGTGTGAATACGACACCAAGGAAGCAGATTCGCCACAATTTCACTTGATTTAAGCTAACCTTAAACATCTCCTGTCACCGTTGTTGTTTACATTTTTTTTTTAAAGAGTAAAAGTCTACCTTTTTTTTTTTTTTTTTTAAATAACAAAGTCTAAATTTAGTTATTTTTAAATAAACATTGGAGAGGAAATCTTTTTTTGTATTTTTATATTTTCTTTTTAGGTGGTATTAGATTAATTCCTTCAAAGCAATTTTGAATTTATTTCAATTATTCTTATTTTTTTTTAATTCTTATTTTAATCTCTCCTATGTAAAGCACTTTGAATTACCATTGTGTATGTAAAATGTGCATAATAAATGTGCTATATAAATAAACCTTGCCTTGCCTTAAATATATTAGTCAGGGTAGATGCATTTGTGGTATAATGTTAATTACCACAAAAATGAAATTTGTCTCATATCTGCATTTCTTTAAAAACAAAGGAAAAAAGCAGAAATCTGGGTTACAGTGAGGCACTTACAATGGTTGTGAACGGGGCCAATCCGATAAACTTTAAATACTCACTGTTTCAAAAGTATAGCCACAAGATTTAAGCAATGTCTGTTAACATGATTTTAGGGTGATAAAATCGCATTTTAATAAAAAAAATTCTGTGTAAAGTTAAATCCAATTTTACAACTTTGTTGTCATGACGACCCTGCAATCCTGCAAAAAAATTGGTTTTTAAATAACTTTACAGTTCAAATAATGCACTAGTTTTAACAGAAGAATTAGTTAAAGAAGAAGAGTTTTTGTAAAGTTATAAGCTTCATATTTCTGCCAACAAACCCTTCAAAAATTGGCCCCATTCACTTCAAGTGCCTCACTGTTGCCTTGATTTTTAAATAATTGTTTGTATACCACAAATGTTGTCAATAGATCTTACCTTGTGTTGGACCCTAAACAATCCTTTAATGTGACCCTGTTGAATATCCTGTTCTACTCATAAATACATCACATTGTGGAAGCAAAATGGGTTAAATACTCATTAAATACTAAATACCAATAAACTGGAGAGTTTATTGGTCTTAAATAACTTAATCTGCTCCAGTGGTTTCTCTGGCATACACACATCCAATAAAGACATGGCAGCTGTTCTTTTATATGAAGTATCTCTCTAACCTCAGAATAGATACTTCTGAAGGATGATGCTTGCAACTTGACTGTGCAAAGAATTCACAAAGAGATCAATATAGACTATGCATTTTAGTCATGGAGTCATTCTCAGGACTGGTGACAGTTGAGTGCCTCGTCCAGATATGCATTTACTGATTCAGCCCTCTTTGCATTTTCCTCTCAACTTGAAACAGGGAGGAAATCTCAGGGAGGCAAAAGAACAACAGAGCTAATTAGCTGCGTGGAGCTGACAGAGCAAAGCCAAATGGCTGCCAGCCAGCCCAGCAGAGGAAGGAGAGCCAGTGTTCAGCAGGATCGATGGAGGAGACCACTTCATTAAAGACCCCCTGGAACAGTGCGAGCTTGCATGTGAGAGAGAGAGAGAGAGATAGAGAGACTGTTTAATTAAGTCTGTGCTTCAGGGTCTAACAGCAGCCAGCGGTGTCACTGATTTGGCCCTTCTCTAGTGTGGCTCAGTCCTCTACACTAGGGGCCTCTAACGGCTGAACGGTATGACAGTAAATAACATGCAACGGTAGACTTGTCAACAAGTTGAGATTTTGCTATACTATTTAGACCACAGTAGATACAGTATCTTTGCGCATGGAATGGGACTGCTTAATGTTATTTACACATGAGCACTAGACGTCTACACGAGCACCATATCGCTCACTCTCTTTACAATTTTGTGATACAATGACACCATGACGGGGAGGTTTGGCGACCTTGGTGACATTTAGACCACCTCTAAAGAACTAAATTGTACCAAAAAAATTACCAAAGAAATGATGCGAGTGGGCTTCGGTCCATGGTGGCCACGGCCACCACCTAGCTCCACCACTGGAGTCATGTGGGCCAGGAATGGAACCGCCAACCCTGCGATTAGTGTCCATCTCGCGCTACCACCTGAGCCACAGCCGCTTAAAACAAGAAAAACTATATGCCAATGCCGGGCCGGCCCGTGGCATAGGCGACGCAGGTGGTTGCCTAGGGCGCAAAATGACAGAGAGGTGGAAGTGCGCCCTCTCGTGACGAGTGTGCGCCCCCCTACCCATATATTGAGCACTAGCGCTATGCGATTATATTATAATCGGATCCTTATATGTGGACAAAATGAGTGAAAAAAAACCTAATTTATATGGTGCACAAGGCAGGAAGCAGCACAAAGAATAGGTAAGGTAAATTAAAGGTAAGAATCACAAGTTAACAAGTGTTCACGTCAGCCATTGATGTTTCTTTACTACTTTGAAAAAGCTTATTTAGAACCTCTTAACTGGCACGGACACTGTGGGCCATTTTTTTGCTTGTTTAACTTAAAGGTCCTTTTTTGCCAATGTGTGAACGGCTTGTAATGCAACTTAAAAAATTAGCCCTTCCCAGACTTCCTATGTTGCCTATTAAAGCCTGTTGACTGATTTTCATGCGAAGGGAGTGGGTCGGTTTTGCCGGGAAAATCCTAAGGATGTTACGTTTATGCGCGCTCCCGAGAGACTTCTACTGAATCCCATCTGGGAGCCTGGGCCAACAGAGCCTGGGTCGGCCCTGTGCCAGTGGGGTAAAATTGTTTACTTGTTTTCCCTTTGAATGAAGATTTGTTTTCTTACCCCACTAGCAATAAGCATAAACGTTACAAAATATATAGATTTCTCTGAAAACAAGTCAAAATTTGGAACACCAATTATGGCCTTTTACAGGTAAATGAGCCAATCACCTTTTAGATACAGACATCGACTGTCAGGCAACTCGAGATTCAGGCATGCACATTAGCAAATAGCGTTTCTTAGCATGATCTGAGCCAAAAGGGCACAATTTATGATACCATTGTTGTCAGATTTTACTGTTGATTTGAAATATGTTCTCTGCTATTAATCTTGACCAACCATTTCGGAAATGTCTGTCTTTCCCCATTTAAGTAGATATGAGCTGTACTTTCATGCCGCTTGAATCCTTAGAAAATATCTTCCTGGCAGCGTTCCAAAAATGACTGCCGAGTGGACTGACTTGCCTTGAAAGGCACTTTGCCCAACTGTTTGTCGGGTCCCGTCGGCCCCACGTTGTGTAGCACACATTTAATGAGAGCGAAACGGAGCAATGTGATGCTCTGAAGTGCGAATAAAGTCTTTTGTGTTCTCCAGTAATGCGCCACAATGAAACAAGTTTCCAATTGTTTTTTTTTGGTCCACTCTTAAAGTGAAAATGCTGCACAAAGCATCAAAATCACAGCCAAATAGAACATTTGACGTCTAAAATGGGATTTTTGACCAATGAGGTTTCCCGCTGGGCGGAACTGATTCAGGAATTGATAAATCGCTCAACAGTTAATTGCGTCAATCCTGGTTAGTTAATAGTCTTAAAAGGCAATTGAGGCTCAACACTGACTCTACGAAATACAGACTGCGTTTAAGAATAATTTTGGTATAGTTTAAAGCACATATTTATGTGAAACAGGTGTCTGTGCCATTCTCCAAAGTTGTTGAAGGACTCTTTCTGTCCTTAGACTAATTAAAACTTCTTTATGCAGAAAAACTGAACTCAAATATCTGCGACCTGCCCACAGCAGCACAGTTTCATTTCAGGCTTTGTTATGACTCCTTAAACATGTGAGTGCCATGCGTTCAATGTTCCAGCCCATCTACTGACCTCCTTGTGCCACCAACAGTGCCAGACAAAGACAGCGTGCGCGCCGAACATAAAAAGGGGTTCATGCATATTGAAACCACAGCAGGTTTTCTCAGTCAAGAGACCAATAATTAGAAAAAAGGCAACATCTCAAAGCTATTTAAAACACCTAATGTATCAGCACCCCCATCTAATCCATATTTCCCTAAGAGCTTTATGGAACAAATTGCTGCTAGACTTTGCATTTCAATGGAATTCATTAATGCATATTCAGTTTGCTTATGGCAGAGTAGAGAATGCACCCGAAGGGACCCGTCTCTTCTAGCTCTCCGCCAATGAGAACAGCTACATCATGTTTCCATTTTTGTTTAATGCGTGCTAACCCTAATGCGTTTGAACGGCAGGGTTCCTCCTTGCTTTGAATCTTTGCATCGGTGCAATTAGGATTTCTTACTTTTGTCAGTGTGTGATCAAACGTGCTATGACCTGTGGTGGTGCAGAAAGGGTTTCCATGTTTTTCTGACAAGGGCTAAATTCTACACAGCTAATCTTGTCAACTTTAATCACAGACGAATATGTTTGTTGACGAAGCATTTTTTGGTTTGGCAACAATAACAAAGCAGAGACCAAAAAGATGCATCGCATCTAAAGGTTTAAATCAAAACATGCTGTTGACAAAAATAAGACATTTTTTATTTTTTTAAGATAAAACAAAATCTAGAAAGAATTGATTTAGAAAATCCAGTCAAACTATTTTGCGGATCTGAAAGAGCTGAAAATCTAACTAACGTGTTAATTACCTCACACAGACCGATTAATTGAGGTCATTAACTCACTGGAAAGTCAAACACATCATATATATGTGACCTTAATAAACTATATCCACAACATAAATGTCATATTATAACTTACATCTGCACAGACAATGAAGCCAATGAACAGGTGAACTTGAACTAAGTTATGCGAATGCGTAATGTAAATACGCGATACATGTAACGCAATAATCTTAATATGAGGAATTCACAACAGAGTTACTTCAAAAAGGTAGCTTATAAATTCTTTATCATTTGACAAGGTGTCTAAAAAATTCGCCGGTCCTGTGTGAAATGCTTAAAAAAACCACAAGATGTGCCAAAACGTCAAGGACGTCCATCCAACGTGTGTTTACAAAGAAAAATCATTGAAAAACGTGTTCAGTGTGAACAGCCCCTAATTCTGTTTGGACGTGCCATTTGTCATTAATTACAAACCCGAGACGCGTGGTTAAGCTGACCCAAAACAAGAACCGTTCAACCCGTCTTAAGGAGATGGAGCACTTGTAATAAAATGAATGGGAGAAATTGGAGCGGCCAATATGGCGGATGTAGAAACAGTCAGTCAACTCGAAAACGTGCATGCGCATTAGCTGAACCATCCTGAAAAATTGCATTTTTCAGCATGATATGAGCTAAAGAAACACCAATTATGATACCTTTGTTGTCAGATTTGATATATGCTCTCTGATCGTAATCTTGACCGACCGTTTTGGAGATTTTGATTTGGAAACTGTCTAAAAAGTTTATTTCCATAAAGCCCTGTATGTTCTGAATACACCTTGTAGTGATGTCAGAAGTACCAGTGCTCAAGTTGAAACTAAAACATGTTATATTTTAATATATTTTAACAATATATTTGAATATATATAAATGAATGATACCTGTCTTTCCATAGAATCGATAACACCAAATAACACCAAATTAACCTCAATTCAGTCTTAATGGCAGCTGCTTTCCAGCACTCATGCGTACAGTACTGTATGTGGGCGCATGCAAGATGAGCTCTCGCGATACGCATTTGCACCGCTGCGTCTGGTCAACATTCCTGTCTTGGCAAGAAATTGGAATCCGTTTTGAGTTGGTCCATCCCACCAAATGTTGAGATATATAACCCTGAAAACCAAGAGAAATACAGATGTGCTCGTGGAATTTGCAAATTTGCAAAACTCACTTATTTACTGTAGATATGCTGCAATACACTTTGCAAACTTTGGCAAATCTTGCACCTATTTCTTTCCTCTGAATGACCTATTTTAGCCTATTTACAGCATGTTATCATCTAAACAAACATTAAGCACTCAACCAATTAATGATATAATACTGTCAAAGCCAAAACGGACAAGTTTGAGACAAAAGTTTTGCGGGACCGGTGTCAGTAATATTTAAAGATTGAATCTATAAATGACATCCCACAGATGCAACATTGAAACTTGTATTATAAAGTGTATTATATTTTGATATTTCCTCAAAGGATGGCCCCAAACGTATCCACAGAGGTCTGGACAAAGCCAAAATATGACTCCAGAACCGCCTCTGGTTTTTGCCATTTTGCACAATGTCGTCAGCTAAAATGTTATTTTTCTCAGCTAAAATTACATGCCATTTTAGTCAGTAGTAAAACTGCCTAAAATGTATGAATATGACAGGATGCAACATGAACTAAATTTAAAGGACATTTTCGTCAGAAGACAATAATTATGACTGAAGTTAAAAACTGTGTGATAATGAACACTGCTTCTACACTAGACCAATGTGTTGTTTAGTCAAAGGAACAGTTCACACAAAAATGTAAATTATGTCATCACATCATCATTCACCATAAAATCTCATTCATGTTTCTGCATATACAAACTTGGCCTGATATTTTCTGTTATGAGAAACACAAGTGTTAAAAAATATGAACGCAACTAATCATGTTCCCGGACTGTCAAAAGGAATATTCATCGGAGCAATTCACGCTTGAAGTACCTTCTGTTTTCTGCAGGGGGCAGTAAGCGAAACTCCAGCTGTATTGGCAATGCCACACCAACATATTACTGACAGCAGACAGCACAAGATGAGAACACGTTCTTGCGTTCAAACACAGCTTGATGGAGAGCAAATCCGAATGCAGCGATCTCAAGACTTGTTTTTCACACTTTCGCTCGATAAAAACACTGTGTTTATAACGCGAGACAACCAAAGCGAAGACATTTATATTTATGCATTTGGCAGACGCTTTTATCCAAAGCGACTTACAGTGCATTTATTACAGGGACAATCCCCCCGGAGCAACCTGGAGTTAAGTGCCTTGCTCAAGGACACAATGGTGGTGGCTGTGGGGCTTGAACCAGCATCCTTCTGATTACCAGTTATATGCTTAGACCACTACACCACCACTCCACGAAGAGTCAGTGTAACACAAATGTGCATTGATGCGCCCTTAGAAAAGCCCTTTGTGGCAGGGCGGAGGGCGGGGCCGGGTCGTGATTATACACACCCGGTCCCTTATCAGGCTAATCAAGCCACCGAGAGGGATAAAGGCCGACTGTGGAGGCTCGATTAGCCTGATAAGGGACCGAGTGTGTAGAATCACGACCCGGCCCCGCCCTCCGCCCTGCCGCACCCTTATGATAAATTTTGGTCTGATTAACAAAATGGATTGCTGTGAACTTGCTGTGAAAAGACACTTGAGCCTTGCTCAAAACATAAGGAAAGTCATATGGGTTTGGATCAAAAAGTAAATGATGAGAGATTTCTCATTTCGGATGAAGTGTTCCTTTACTTAAAGTCACCTAATGCTGCATTTATGTTGAGTAGAAAGCTTCAAATTGAAAAAGAATTCAAAAAGTTAATTGTGAAACTTGTTGAAAGCTTTCTGACTATGTTCACCGACATAGCCGACATGGCTGAGCCCAGGTGTGTACAGGTGAGGGAACGAAGCCTGCTGTAAAAATGAAACCAGGAAATGTTAACATACTATACAGGTGATGAACAGCACATACAAGAGTCTCAATGCCACTCTCAAAGACTTCAGTTCATCCTGCAGTTTGCTGAGGGAAAGAGAAGAGAGGAATCTCAAAGCACCGATTCCCCTTTCTCACCATGTCCCCTGGTGTTGCGGCAGTCACTGTTAGGAGACGAGCGTTTTGTCATTCACTGAGATGGAGAGCTGATTAACAGAAGAGTTCTTTTCTGCCCCCTCCATCCACACAAAAAACCACAACACACTCACCATGCAAATGTGTATGTCACTTTGACAGTATGTCTCAATTAAGGCAGACGGCGAGGAATCTCCGCACCAGGGACTCCTGCCTACTGCACTGCATGCCTGACTGACACACACACACACACACACACACACACACACACACACACACTAGAAGTTCGTCCTTCGTTTTCATCTCCATCGTAGAGTAGGGAAGGGGAAGGGAAGATATGTTCATTGATCAGCAACATTGCGTCGTTGGTGAACGCGCAAGTGTCCGACCAGCCCGATGCGTGCTCTGAATGTCCGGTTGCAGTGGGGGCAAACCGGAAGCCTTTGCAGGTTGAACAGTTTCCCATCTGTGTGGTAACAGAGATTGATGCCGGGGTCCTCGTCTTTGTAGGCATCCCACAACATCGCGGAGAAAACGAGACTGAAGAGCGTTGGGGCAAGAACACATCGTTGTTTAACTCCGGTGGTGACAGGAAAGGGTTCCGAAGCGACACCATTGTCGATAACGCGGGCGAGCATACCGTCGTTTAGTCCGCGGACAATTTGAATGTATTTGTCCGGACAGCCGTATTTCCGCCTGATTTTCCATAGGCCATCTCTGTTTACAGTGTCGAAGGCTTTTGTGAGGTCGATGAATGCTGTGAAGAGACTGACATTTTGCTCCTGACATTTTTCTTGGAGTTGACGAACTGCGAAGATCATGTCCACGGTGCTCCGTTCTTTGCGGAAGCCGCATTGTGTTTCTGGCAGAAGGCCTGATTCCAGATGTGGCCAGGATTTTGCCAGCAATGTTCAGGAGTGAAATTCCTCTGTGATTGTCGCAGATTTGACGGTGACTTTCTTTTTGTAAAGATGGACGATGGTTGCGTCTTTGAAATCCTGAGGAGTTTGGCCCTGTGTCCAAATTTCTTGAAAAAGCTGAGTCAATCGCCGGAGGAACTGGATGCCGCCATTCTTGTATATCTCCGCATACATGCACCCCATGCACCCCCCCACACACACACACACAAAACCACACACACACACACACACACACACACACACATGTTGTGTTTCCATGTTTTATGGGGACTTTCCATAGACATAATGGTTTTTATACTGTACAAACTTTATATTCTATCCCCTAAACCTAACCCTACCCCAAAACCTAACCCTCACAGAAAACTTTCTGCATTTTTACATTTTCAAAAAACATAATTTAGTATGATTTATAAGCTGTTTTCCTCATGGGGACCGACAAAATGTCCCCACAAGGTCAAACATTTCGGGTTTTACTATCCTTATGGGGACATTTGGTCCCCACAAAGTGATAAATACACGCCACCAACAACCACACACACCACAGCACCACACACACCACACACACACACACACACACACACACACACACACACACACACACACACACACACACACCACACACACACACAAACACAGACACACACACACACATAAACATACACACACAACTGAAAAGAATAAAGGAGGAGGGATGAAGAGTGTTTGGATGTGGTGCTAAAAGCGAGTTAAATGTTTTCTCAAATGGACAAGGCTTTTAAAGTTTAATGCTATATCAAGGTTTAAATCAACAAAACTGACCTCCCTACCCCAAACCTTAAACCTAAACCCAAACCTAACCTACAGTGTCAGTAAAAGCAAACGTAGGAAGAAATACTCAACCACATAATGTTTCTTCTCCTTCACATCACAAGTGCAACGCTTTTGTCAGAGCAAGAGTGAGACCGAGACCCAATAACAGAAGAACAGTTCAAAGGATTTATTTACAACAATAAACCTCAACTTAAACATGTGCTAGCGAAAACTGGCGATCCCAGCACTGGCTGCAGCTACAAGGAATGCTCCACTGGTGATTCGTGGGTAGCGAGGACAGGCGTACAGCAAGCGGGAAGGTCATCACACTTCTGATATGCGGGCAGAGACAGTATAAATACTATCTGCCACACAGCAGAGCTATTTGCACCTCCAATAGTCTGGTGGGACCACAGAAATATATGACAAATTAAACATTTACATTTATGCATTTGGAAGACGCTTTTATCCAAAGCGACTTACTGAGCCCTTATAACAGGGACAAGCCCCCCAGAGCAACCTGGAGTTAAGTGCCTTGCTCAAGGACACAATGGTGGTGGCTGTGGGGATCGAACCAGCAACCTTCTGATTACCAGGTATGTGCTTTACCCCACTACGCTGCCACCACCCACCCACCTTTGGTCAAGGTGAATGTCGAGGAGTGCAGAGAAGATTTTGATTGGAGGTGTGATCTGTTGATGGCAATCGTTCCCGTGGCTCTTCATCGATTGTGATTGCATCACTGTATTACTCAAACATAAATAAGGTTATTTTTTCTAAGGTAAGTTTAAGGTTAGGTTTAGGGGTAGAGGTTACTGTAGTGTGGCTGTGGGACTCTAAATAAACACAATAAACACACTAAACTGATGCTCACACTGTATGTAAGTATATAAAAATGGCTGCAAATAGTATCTGACACTATATGCACCAGTGTTGGGGTACAAATAATATCTGCCACTATTTGCACTGAGGTGTAAATAGCAAATACCATTATTTGCACCAGGGTGCAAATGGCATCTGCCATTAATATTTTTTGCTAAAACTGCTAAACAAATCTAGATAAGCTCACAACTTAAACCTCACTATTCAAATACTTGGTTGTTAGGCCATCCTGACAGATCCCAACTTTGCGTACGGCCATGAGATAAAGAAAAGGATAGTTAAAGAGAGAGAGAGAGAGAGAGAGAGAGAGAGAGAGAGAATGGCTGTGGCACTCACCCAGGAGGCCAGACACTGAGCTGGCAGAAAGCGATGGAGCTGACAGGTGAGATGAGTGAGACTGTGTTTAATTAAACTCAACACGTCATTAAGGGAGAAGAGCTGAAGCCTGGGACTGAGAACAGAGGAAGAGAGAGAGGAAATGAACTGTGGGTGGGCGGCTCAGCGGATGGGATTGAGCTACAATTATGTCAAGCAGTCACTTCATATGAACAACGCCACATCTTTGTTCTAATGCCGTTTTTATGTGGCAGAGAAAGATCAGAGGGACCCTTTCAAAAATATACCATGGAAAAACAAGGTAAAACTCTTGGACACTTCCATAAAATGACTGTGGCATTAACATAATATATATATATACCATGAGAAAAGCACGTTTTACTGGACACTACCATGATGGCAATAGAGTATTTCCCCCATTCATTTTATCCATAGGGGTTTCTAAAAATCCTTAAGAAAAGAGTTGTGCACCATGAACCAAACCAGCCAGCTCCGAGGTGAACCACAACATTACAAACTTTGATTTGAAGCAAAAATGTCTTTGAAAATCAGACAAAAATACAAAAGTTCAAGACGGTGTAATTAACGTCTTTAATAAGGGAATGGACTGCAATTGCATTAAAAGTGATAGAAAAGTATAAAAATATATATAACTAAATATTCAAATATTTATAGATATAAAAGTAGTTTGAGACTGTAGGGAGAGCGACTCGGTGGTCGTCGTTTTCACGGATCCGTGTGAACGGGGATCGTTTTAACAACGTAGCCGATCTGTTAAGGCAGTAACTTGGTTTCACATTATGTTAATGTATTAAAAACAAAATTAACTGAAGTAATATTTCAAAGGATTTATATTTTTAGCACTTAATGTCATGGCAGACCAGTGATTTCAGATGTTTGTAGCACAAACGTGCAAGATACAAACTACAGGGCAATGTTTGTGTTCAATCCTCAAGTTGAAGTACTCATTGTTCTTAATCCAAGTGCATAAAGTATTAACTATAGTAATAAGGATGCTTGCATTAGCCAATACCTCTAATGATTGACGTTACCGTTAAACATGCAACATAAGCACTGACAAAACACACAGCACGACCGACACGCTAACGTCGCTATCGCTGCACGACATGAGCTCATCTGGCGGTGGTTGTCGTGGTGATGGCAGAGCACTTGATGTTGAGGCCCACAGGGGATATCAACACACTAACGGTGTGAGACACCAAACAGCTGCGCGCGAGCGAACACACACACACACACACACACACACACACACACACACACACACACACACACACACACACACACACACACACACACACACACACACTAGTAGCCAAGGGATTCATCTTTACAAGGCTTCAGTGGTCTGTTTTTCATATGTCTTCATGCATCTCTGCATGTTTATATTTATGTACAGTATGTCAGAGTTATGGCTAATGTGTTTGTTTACAGCATCTCTCCCTTACAAAAAATTATTGTGGCAGTACCATGGTACAGTGATGTTTTCAGATGATAATAAAAACATCAACATGGTATTACCATGGTAAAATCTCCTAATACTATGGTATTACAGTGGTATGTTTCAATCGTGTCCAAATATCATGGTATTGTAATGGTAAAATATACAAAACATGGATATATCATGGTATTGTTTGTTAAATTCACTCTTTTTCAGTGACACACAGTTTGTGTTAAAGCTCAAGTGTGTAATGCTTCATGGTGTGTTGGGCTTCTGCTTGTTTGTGCAGTTTGCTCTTGTGTATATGTGCCGGAAAAGGTGAGTTCATGTGCTTGTGACAGTGCAGCTGGTGTAATAATAGGAGTGGGCGGTGCCTGCGTGAGGTATTTTTACCTGCCGTTGGCTCCCAGGTGGCCGAGCTGCACGCTGAGTTCAGGTGAGATAGTTAATGAGGCTAATTAGGTGTAAAGGGGGTTGGTACAAGGATCAGCTGTTCCAGAATCTGTTTGAATGATAAAGCTGCATAATCTCCACTGCCCCACAGCAGATGACCAGCACAATACATCTGAGCTGCATCGGCCCCACACGCTCCCATGGGCTCTCCGCGGTGTCTGCTAACATATGCTGTGCAGGAGAACACGCCAGCAAACCAGACAATACAGACAACGACCGACCCCAAATTCTAATGTTGTGCGGTCCAGATGCAAGCAACTGACAGTTCTACAGTTAGGGATAGTTAACCCAAAAAGGAAAATTCTGTCATCATTTACTCACCCTCTTGCAGTTCTAAACTCTAATGGCTTACTTTTTTTCTGGAACGCTAAAGGAGATGTTTAGCAGAATGTTCAAGCAGATATTTACGGGCATTTAATCACGTGCATGATTCGAATTGCGCTATAATAAAATGTGCACTAGTTAAAATATTAATTCTTGATGTATAAAAGGACATTTCTCACGGAAAGACACAAATCCTAATATCAAAAAGGACATTTCAACTCTAATTACACAATGGTCATTCACTCCTGTTCAAAATGCGATTACAGATGTCTATAATTGATTTATTACTCGTTGAAATTACAATTTCACATCAGCAATGTGTTTTTTACTGGTAAAAATGATCATTTTTGATATCAATAGTTACATTGTTACTTGTACAAATGTTCATTCTGATATCAACAATTTAAATACTAGTAAAAAAATAGTTTTTATATATCTGTAAATGTATTTCAGTATGTTAGATTTCGTATTTCAGATATCTGGACATGGATTTCAGTTATCAATACATTTAAGAGTAATTAAAGATCAAATAAAAGGTATCGATTTAGGTACTAAATTGACTTTGCCACTTGAGAAAACTAAATTACAGATATATAATAACATTTTTACTAGTTGTAATTCCATTGTTGATATCAGGAAAGGGCATTTGCCCTAGTAACTGATTACTTTTGGATTACTTGTAACCTAATTCTTGTTTATTTGATGTCACATGCATTTGAGCAGGACAAGCTTGTTCTGTTTTTAAAATGTTGTTGCTTAAATGCATTAATTTAAATTCTGACTTTATGGATCAAAATGCGAGAGCTGATATGATTTTGTGTGTGTGTGTTTTACTCACTATTTGTCTGTTTATATTTGTGAATCAATGTCACTAAAATAATTCAGGAAACTATTGGGGCTTTTCCACTGCACGGTACAACTCGACTCAACTTGTTTTTTTGGGGGTTTTCCACTGTGGATAGTACCTCGTACCTGGCACTTTTTTAGTACCACCTCGGTCGAGGTTCCAAGCGAGCCGAGCCGATACTAAATGTGACGTCAAAACCTTGCAGATCACTGATTGGTCAGAGAGAATCGTCACTACCGGCGTCACTGGATTTTCGACACGGGACATCAACCCGCTAGTTTTAAAGTTAGCAACAGCGATTGCAGTATCATTTGTTCACGCGACTTTGGAATTGTATAAAGAAATGGCTGTGCGCAAAACCATGCCGTGGTCAATAAACGAGGTGCAGACGTTCCACTCGTTAGTGGGAAGTGTCTTACAGGAAGTGTCTCCGCTGTTGGCCGCACACGGCTACCATCGGACCTACCAACAGTTTAGGGAAAAGTTTAAAAAACTTAAGTGACTGCAGAACCACCAAGGAAAAGTGGAAGTGGTTCGACCAAATGGACGCTATCTATGGCAATAGACCAGCGAGCAATGGGAGGGAGAGTGCCCGGGACTCGGTCATGGAGTTGTTGGAGTCCACAATGGAGGATGGTACGTTTTGTTACGTTAACTCTAAACTCTGCTTGAAAGCTTCACTTTATTTAGTTGACCAGCTACTGGAAAGCTTCTAAAACAACCAGACCAATTTAACTGTTACACTTGTGTAAAATGACCATCAACAACTGCTTCATGCAGCACAATGAGCTAGTAGCTAACAGCTAGCGGTCGTGTTATTGTTTATTGTTTTTTATCACATTTAAGATGATGTCACGGCAGTAGAGGCGGCACAACTATGACGATCAGCCTATAATCCCACCCACGTTGAGGCGACACTAAACTGCAGTGGAAATGCAAGCTCAGAAATGTAAAGAGAGTCGAGTCGAACAGTAACGTGCAGTGGAAAAGTGCCATAAGACTAACTTTACCACACTTATCGGTTCGGCAATTCCCCCCCAATCACCATTCAAAAACACTGGAAGAGTTCCCAAACTTATATCAGATGTAGGCTAATTTAGAATGAAACATTTTAAATATTTTAAAAGAAATAGTAGGACCATTAAATTATAGTTTTGTTTTACAGAAGACTTCAAATGTAGTGCAAAACCATGTGCCTAACATAAAAGTAGTGATATGGACTACTATTATGTTCCTTAATGGTGCTTTTGTGTTGTATGTACGCTTTACGGTCACTGTAATTGTCCTTTAGTCCTTTAGCATTCTAATTGTTTAGTTTTGGAATGACATGAGGGTGGGTAAATGATGGCAGTTTTTTTCAGTGTGGATTAACTATTTCAAACACAAACTCAAACATGAGAAGAAATGTATCAGTGGGCTTCATTAACTACACAACACACATAAACAAACACACACTACTCAATATTAGTGTACTGCTGGCGCTGGCTTCAGCTGATTGATTAGTTTTGGGGCC